>NC_091176.1:460000-565000 GCF_040958095.1 Procambarus clarkii
AATTTCCTTCGTCATTAAGAAGTTGAAGATATGAAAGAAAATTAGACGATGGAAAAAAGCCTGAAACATAACGACTCAGATTTTCCTTGGATACAAAAAACCTCTTGAGGTTGAACAGTGCATAATAAGATACACCATGACGGAAAAATATGATAAAATATGTTGACATTCGGCTGGTGAAGAATATTAAGAAAGGAAACAGGAAGGGAAAGAAGAAGTGAAAGAAGAAGGGAAAGAAGGAGACAAAGTAAATAATAAGAGCCTCGGTTCTTCACGGTTTTACCATTATGTATAAAGCCAAATATTCTCCAGGTTCTCCGCCAATCCCAACTTTCTGAACACCCTGAAGACTGTATTTATACAAGATGATGGTCCCTGTCTGCGGTCTATACAACAAGATGGTCCCTGTCTGCGGTCTATACAACAAAATGGTCTCCTGTCTGTAGTTTATACAACAAAATTTAGATACCCGAGCACATGAATGCTCTGGCTGTGTTGTGTTGACAGATGACTCCACCTTCACTGTGTACTAATATAAATGTCACTTAACATTAAATAAAAGATACAAGTATGTGGTAATGGTATGATCAAGCAAACGACAGGACCATGCTTCCTGGTGAGCCAAGAAAATGGTTCATAGCTTGTATAATGCATGGTAGGAACTCTCCTTATTCGTGTAGAGCACTTTAGTGCTAGTGAATAAATAGGAAGAAATTGGAAATAGAAGTCCATAATTATAGTTACTTAATTTCTTCTCTCTTCCAGTATCATCAGTTTCTACTGTACCCTCTTAGTCTACGCACGCTGTTTGTAAATATCATTGTTTACAACATCTATCAATAAATGTTTTGGTTTACCCTTGCAATTATTTTTGACAAATGTCTTCATGCACTGTGGCAGTTCCATATGTTCACGCTTGCTATTCTCTGCAAAAGATGGCTGGCTTACCTCTACTACACCTGTAAACTATCTAAATTTCTATACAATATAACTTCCGGGCGTTAATTGGCTTAAGGCAGGAGAAAGTGCAAAGGCAATATGACTACTGGAAGGGATACGAGGACGGAGGGAAGGAATAGTGCCCAACCACTTTAGGTATCAGGGATCGAACGCCATCCCAGCAAGAAGCGCACTCAACCCGAAAGACTCTCGGGTTAGTTAGTGTAGTTAGCGAGAGGCTGGTGAGTTAGCGAGACTAGTCTCCACACCAGGTAAACTGTTGTTCATGCTAGTCTCATTTGTGGAAACTTATTTACGAAAGATAGAATACATTAGCATCATTAACAGTCTAACACGCATAGGCAGAAGTTGTCACATTAACCAACTGCCCATTACAAGTTTGTTCTGTTAATACTCGGTGTTCGTTCATAGCAACATATGGTATACGGTTATGTATTTCACAAAAAGTTAAAAAAATAAAAAAATAAGTAAAGAATTGCTCACTCTTTTTTCTTCTTCCCCCCCCCCCCACCCCCGGGTCTAATTGCCTTAGGTGAACCCACTTAGGAAAAAGACGATGTAAGGTAATTATGATAAAAAAATACTAAACCGAAATTAATATAGCACTTGGAGGGATACGAGAGCCAGAAGCTGGGATCAAACAAGGAGATTAATGAATATTGGAAACGTATTGAAGGTATGATGTCAGGTACTTGTAATATGTGCAACCTCTGCACCAGGCCTCCGCCAAGTGCAACCTCCGCACCAGGCCTCCACCAAGTGCAACCTCTGCACCAGGCCTCCGCCAAGTGCAACCTCTGCACCAGGCCTCCACCAAGTGCAACCTCTGCACCAGGCCTCCACCAAGTGCAACCTCTGCACCAGGCCTCCACCAAGTGCAACCTCTGCACCAGGCCTCCACCAAGTACAACCTCTGCACCAGGCCTCCACCAAGTGCAACCTCTGCACCAGGCCTCCACCAAGTACAACCTCCGCACCAGGCCTCCACCAAGTGCAACCTCTGCACCAGGCCTCCACCAAGTACAACCTCCGCACCAGGCCTCCACCAAGTGCAACCTCTGCACCAGGCCTCCGCCAAGTGCAACCTCTGCACCAGGCCTCCACCAAGTGCAACCTCTGCACCAGGCCTCCGCCAAGTGCAACCTCTGCACCAGGCCTCCACCAAGTGCAACCTCTGCACCAGGCCTCCACCAAGTGCAACCTCTGTGCCAGGCCTCCGCCAAGTGCAACCTCCGCACCAGGCCTCCACCAAGTGCAACCTCTGTGCCAGGCCTCCGCCAAGTGCAACCTCTGCACCAGGCCTCCACCAAGTGCAACCTCTGCACCAGGCCTCCACCAAGTGCAACCTCTGTGCCAGGCCTCCACCAAGTAAGTAATTATCAAAAGAAGGCACCAAACCGGGAAGGTTATGTAGCACCATCAAATGTGCGGGATAATCAGAGGGCGCTAACTATCACCAAGGATGCCAATACGAGAACAGAAACGCATAAGGCGAACGATATCAAAATTATCCGAGTCGCCAAGAATTCTATCAAGGGACAAGCGACCGCGGGGGACGGTCGCAAAACAAGACACACTCTCGTCCCGGAAGTCAGGACTTTCAACAACCGTAAGAGGGACAATGCAATTTGGACAATAAGGAGCAAGGCGGCGCTCCATTAAGTGACCGTGATTTAAACGGGTATGGCCAATACATAACCTAGCCAGAGCCGTTTCCCACCGCCGGTTATGGTGGCAGGAGGAAGGCCACTGGGACACACGACTCTTAAGAGTACGCAGTTTGTTACCAATAACAGAAGACCAACAACTCTCCCAGCGGGCAAGGATGGAGGCATGAATAACTGGGTTAAAGTCGCAATAAGAAATACCTTTAAGGGAGATGGGACAAGTGCGGATAGCTTCCTTAGCGGCAGCATCCGCACACTCATTTAAAGAGACACCAACATAGCTGGGAACCCAGCAAAAAAGGGCATGGAGAAACTATAGGAATAACAGGACACTGGAGAGCAGAGAAAGATACCAGAATGCCAGGAATGAATATGTTAGGATGAGAAGAGAGGCAGAAAGACAATACGAAAATGACATCGCAAGCAAGGCAAAGACTCAGCCTAAATTGCTGCATAGCCACATCAGGAGAAAAACAACAGTAAAGGAACAGGTTATGAAATTAAGGTTAGGGGCAGAAGGATTCACTACAAACGACAAGGAAGTGTGTGAGGAACTGAATAAGAAATTCCAGGAGGTCTTCACCTTAGAGCCAGGAGAAATCCCAGAGATAAGAGAGGGAATAGCTAACCAGGAACCACTGGAAGAGTTTGAGATTACCAGCGGGGAAGTAAGGAAGTGTTTACTAGAATTGGATGTGACAAAGGCTATAGGTCCAGATGGAATCTCCCCTTGGATACTAAAGGAAGGAGCAGAAGAACTGTGCCTCCCGCTCTCCATGGTGTATAACAAATCACTGGCAACAGGGGAACTGCCAGAAATTTGGAAAGCAGCTAACGTAGTCCCGATATACAAGAAAGGGGATAGACAGGAGGCACTGAATTACAGACCAGTGTCCCTAACCTGCATACCATGCAAGTTGATGGAGAAGATTGTGCGAAGAAAGCTAGTGGAACATCTGGAGCGAAAGAACTTTGTAACACAGCATCAACATGGATTCAGGGATGGCAGGTCCTGCCTCACAGGGTTACTTGAATTCTACGACCAGGCAACAAAAATAAGGCAAGAAAGAGAAGGGTGGGCAGGCTGCATATTTTTGGATTGTCAGAAAGCCTTTGACACAGTGCCACACAAGAGGCTAGTGAAAAAACTGGAGATGCAGGCTGGAGTGAAAGGGAAGGTACTCCGTTGGATACAGGAGTACCTAAGTAACAGGAGACAACGAGTCAGTGTGAGGGGTGAGGTCTCAGATTGGCGAGACGTTACGAGTGGAGTACCGCAGGGGTCAGTCCTTGGACCTATACTGTTTCTGATATATGTAAATGATCTTCCAGAGGGTATAGAATCGTTTCTCTCAATGTTTGCCGATGATGCAAAAATTATGAGGAGGATTGAAACTGAGGACGATAGTAGGAGGCTACAAGATGACCTAGACAGACTGAGTGAATGGTCCAACAAAAGGCTGTTGAAGTTCAACCCGAGTAAATGCAAAGTAATGAAACTAGGTGGTGGAAATAGGAGGCCAAACACAGGATACAGAATAGGAGATGAAGTACTTAATGAAACGAACAGAGAGAAAGATCTAGGAGTTGATATCACACCAAACCTGTCTCCTGAAGCCCACATAAAAAGAATAACGTCTGCGGCATATGCGAGGCTGGCTAACATCAGAACAGCGTTCAGGAACCTGTGTAAGGAATCATTCAGAATCTTGTACACCACATATGTAAGACCAATCCTGGAGTATGCGGCCCCAGCATGGAGCCCGTACCTTGTCAAGCACAAGACGAAGGTGGAAAAAGTCCAAAGGTATGCCACTAGACTAGTCCCAGAACTAAGAGGCATGAGTTACGAGGAAAGGCTGCGGAAAATGCACCTTACGACACTGGAAGACAGAAGAGTAAGGGGAGACATGATCACAACCTACAAAATCCTCAGAGGAATCGACCGGGTAAACAAGGATAAACTATTCAACACTGGTGGGAAGCGAACAAGGGGACACAGGTGGAAACTGAGTACTCACATGAGCCACAGAGACGTTAGAAGGAACTTTTTCAGTGTCAGAGTAGTTAACGGATGGAATGCATTAGGCAGTGATGTGGTGGAGGCTGACTCCATACACAGTTTTAAATGTAGATATAATAGAGCCCAGTAGGCTCAGGAATCTGTACACCAGTTGATTGACAGTTGAGAGGTGGGACCAAAGCTCAACCCCCGCAAGCACAAATAGGTGAGTACAAATAGGTGAGTACAAAACTCAACCGACTTAAATTTACTGGAGATAAGAAACAGCCAATGTTGAATCTCGATGACCACCGGGTGGACCGGATTAAAGACCCCTAAAGCCATGAGGGCACTATGAGAGTCAACTACCACCACAAAGGAGGATTGACACCTGGAAAGCAGGAGACAAAGAGCATAGAGAATAGCATAAAGTTCTGCTGTGAAGATGCTAGCCTCCGGAGGAAGGTGACACATATAAGTGTGGTCAGGAAAAACAACAGAGTAGCCCACACCGTCACCAGACTTAGACCCGTCGGTGAAGATGGGAACGGAGTGGTAATGAGAAGAAAGTGCTCAAGGAAGAGGCGTTTCAGAAATGTAGGAGGGGTAAAAGCTTTAGTGATGCGGGTCAGAGAAATACAAAATTTGGGAAGGGGGACCTTCCACGGGGGCAAGGATGGAACAATACGAGGAGAAACATTGGTAATACGAACCAAAAGAGAATCTTGTAAGCGAGACAAATGGACAGAAAGAGGAAGGTGAAGAGGAACAGGAACTACAGGAGGGGTATAAGTCAAAGCACGATAGAGGGAAGAGTGAGGATGCTGTAAGGATCGCGCAAGATAGCGGTTTAAAAAAACATGTTTTTACCTGTCACAGGTGTGGCATCTATATAGTAGGTCCATAAAAACACGCTTCGAATGGAACGTTGTGTACAAATTTCAAAGCAATCGGTGAAGAACTTTCTGAGATTACAGCGTGTGTTGCTCTTATGTCCCACAGATGGTGCTGTTTTCCAAAAAAAAACATGTTTTTTCCTCTCACAGGTAAGGTATTATATAGTAGGTATATAAAAAGACGCACCTATTCGAATGCATTGTGTCAAAATTTCAAAGCAATCGGTAAAGAGGTTTCGAAGATTTCTCTCACATGAAAATCACAATTTTATAAAAAAAAGTTTTTTCCTGTCATAGACGTGACATCTATATAATATAGTATGTATATAAAAACCCGCTCGGTTGCGAATGGAACGTTGTGTGAAAATTTCAAAGTAATCGGTGAAGAACTTTCGGAGATTAGCGATTTTGAACTAACGAACATTTACATTTTCATTTATATAGATATATACACATACATATATAATTAATCAACAAATTAAATTGGTTTAATTTTTGTTGTATATTTTTACTATATTTAGGATTTAGGATAAAAAGCCCCACACATCCGGGGTACAATACGCTGAGAGCTGCTTATCAAAAAGTCTTGGTACACTTTATGTGCTTGGGGCGGATGACAGTGTGTTGGACGGAGACTCTCGAGCACACCTCTTGCAGGAGGTGTTCAGCGGCGCAGACCACCACGGACACTCCCATCACCAGCATGAGGAGGAGGAAGGGTGTGAGGAGGGCATCCAGTCCTATAGCCATGAAGTGGGTCTCCTCGCAATCTGGTTCAGTAGTCGTCCATCGCTGCTCCAAGCTATGCATCACACCCGAAGTTTTCATCTTAAGGATTCTACCGACAGAGAAAAATTGTATCAACATATTTGTCAATGGTCAATATATTACCAAATTTATATATCTCGTGGCTAATACTCATGTACTGTACTATTATTGTCGGCCTATGCTACTCAGAGTACGTTTGTCATTAATCCGTAAGCCATAGAGAAAACAAGTGGCCAACTAATCCAAATTACGTACATTTGATTGAAGATATGAACCAGTGGGGAACCCTTCTGGAGGGCGATGGAGGTGATGGCGGGGAAATAAGCAGTGGGGAGGATGACGTGGCGGCAGTCGATCTCATTCACCAGGTAGACGGAGCAGTCCATGTAGATGTAGTTCTCCTGCAGCGTCCTAGCCACGCCCTCTGCGGTGCTCGCCACCAGACCACGCCTTCCACCCGCCATCAGGTTGGTGTACGCCATCTGGTGCTCCGGCTCTGGAGAGTTCTGCCTCCCAATAAACAAGTTCTGTTTCAGTAACAAAATCTAGACCTTTTTACCACGATCATGGCGGCTTTGATTTTTGATTGACTAACTTTACAAGATCCGAAGCCCTACACGGTCGTCCGTAATATTAATAACCTTGGGATGAAGCGACCTCGTAGCACATGGAAGTTCGTAAACCGTTCAGTAAATACAGTCTAAATTGCCATGATCGAGTTAAGAGGTACAGATCTCGTAAGTGTATATGTAAGTGCTCTGCGAATCCTATTAGAACCTGGTATTGCTGAACCAATTTCTACTGCAATACTTCCTAAAACCTGGTTAAGTTAGAAAAACAGAAGCAAATTATAGGCACCTTGAGGTAGCCAAGATATGCTGTGTCCTGAAGAGTGCCGAGTGAGAACGTTGGGTTGCTGACGACGTCGCCGATGGAGGAGATGGCGGGGAGTGAGGGCCCCACAGCCAGCGCTGAGACCAGGTTGCTAGTGTAGTGAGCCAACACCACTATCTGCAGGAGCAGCACCGTCAGCACCACCAGACGGCATGGCAACCTTTGGAACTGCAAGTTGGTTCCTGCATGGAGAAAAGATACACAGAAGGCCCCTACATATATCGTTTATTTATTTATAAACGGACGAAGGAGTAGCGTCTTCACAGAAACAAAATGGCAGAATTGGTCGGACATGGAAACTTACACACATTTAAGACATCACCCAAGATCATTGTTACCAGCTCACACGAGCCTAATGTGGGCTCTTCAATTATACTTAAATTGTGTTACTATTTAAATGACTTAACAAATACAGAATATTGTTTACCCTTATGGTGTCCAGTATCTGAAGTCTTAGGAATTTGTATTATTTCCAGGGACCTTGCCGATGGACATATAAAGTAGAGATGATCCTGCTGAAGAACATTAGGCGTACCAGAGGATACTGCTGAAGGATACTAACAAAAACAAAAGATCCTGCCAAGGAGCACCAACAGATGCGAATGAATCAGAGATCTTGTTCTGGAACATTAAATAACGTTGAAGTACTCCATCAAGTGCGGAGTGCCCGAAAAGTCTGCTAAAGGATTCCGGGAGTTTTAAAGTACTCAGATGGAACGCTTTATGTGGCATGACATACCCGGAAGCCTTATTTAAAAGCTACAGATGATAGAAAGAATTTGGCAACTCTGCTGACTACCTCCAGCCTGTGTAGACACGGCCCTCGAATCCTACATAAGAACCGTAGGCCTGTCAAAGAATGGGAAGATAAGATGACAAAAAAAATATCTGGGATTTTCCTCACCTTGTCCACATAGGGCTCCAAAAACGGTGCAGAGGGAATCTGAAAGACTAATATGTTGCCTCTCTTTTACAATGGCAGAGGTAAGGTAGAGGGTGAGGGAAAGCAAGCAGACCGAAGCTGCCAGCACTGCCCACACATGCACATGGAACTCCTGCGTGAAGGTCATCCATGTTCGATCACTGTTAGAGGGCCGCTTCATTACCATCTTGTAGCTGCGTGAAGAGACGACGCAGAGAAATACACGTCCGTCACAAACAACACAAGAGAAGTGTTTTAAACTGATAAGAAAAATATTTTAATACTTATACACATTACGAATTTAAAAAAAAATCCTCAAACATCTCAAGAGTCAGGGAGTGCTCAATATATAATTTCCAGATGACTGTAAATGTTACACAAGTCAGCAACTTCCCTCTGAACTGAAGGCTGAATGCATATCCCGCCAAACACACACCGAAACTACGACGTTGGTACAACGTTCGAACAAGTTTTAACACCTCCTAACCAGTTATAACAACCAATATAGCAAGTTGTAACAACGTTCTAATACGTCATAAACACGTTAAGCCAAGATGTAACAACTTTATTACAAGTTGTAACAAGCGGAAAATAGACAGTTTCGGTTTGTGTTTCCAGGGATGGCACATGTGAAATCAATAATCTGTGTGAATCAACACCTGTTCATTCAGGATGATTGTTTCTGTACACGTTGTCGTGTACAGAACAATTAAAACTTGTATAAATATAGGAATATGACTTCAATATATCCCTTTGTAAACAAAGCGTACTATAACTTTAATCATTACTCATTACATATTACTATGATATGAGCTGTCTACATGGATGTTTAACCTTTTAATAGTAACACTGACGACAGCGTGGGACACATTTAGCTGTTTTGATCTAGGGCCCAAACACAGTTAGATCCTGCACGTGCACAAATAAATTACATTAACGTGATGTATCAATGAGAAAATTAGGAGAAGGCGTGATGAGGATTCGAACTTGCACACACTGGGTACACCGAATTATACGCCCTCAGGTCCTGCACACAATTATAACATCTGCCTATTCTTTATTTCCTAGCGTTTTCTAAAGAACTTTTCTGATATATTAAATAAAGAAACTGTTGACGCCCACACCCGACCAATAACAGCAGTATAGAGGAAAGGTTATAACTTAAAGGTTTACAATGTGTTATCGGATGATATAACATCACAGATAATTATATTAATTATAGATAATGTAATGTTTCCCTTGTAAATAAAAATTTATAAATGATCTTGTACAGAGTGCAATTCAGTAGCGTAAAAAATACAAATCAATGCGGTGCAATTGAGCCACACTGCAGGATAAGGAGGCAGCCGTGTGTGCATGTGAGCTAACTCAACACTATATTAATACCTTTGTTGATAACAATGTATGCGAGGAGAGAGAATTCAGACCTACTGGGTTCGAGTGATGGGCAGGAGGAAGTCAACTGCGGTACTGCGCTCGTCGGTGATGTCCAGTGACGCCACGGCCATCTCTGCTTCACCGTCCACCAGGTCCCGTATCATACCCGTCCACTTCCCGTCCACCAGGCTGCCCCACAGACCGTCTCTAGACGGTCGACACGAGCACCTGCATTCAACAACAGGTCATAGTATAGATAGCCAAACACAACCATCTATTTATTGTATTTAAGGGAATCACTATATACAAGTTATCCAAGCAAGCGCTAAAAGTACAGTCAAATAGCCAGTTTTTCTGATCAGGGGGAAAAGACACCAACAGTATGGGAGCTTATTTATTACGTAGTAGAAGTACAAGTAAATAATTTCTGCAGAACATGTAAATGAGGCGGCTATAAGTAAGACTCAACAAATGCATAACATAGCCGTGGCTAACTCTAAGTACACCAAATCAACTTAAAATGTACACCCGTAGTAAATTAATAGTATGCTTATAGCCTAGTAACAAGATAAATCAAAATCTGCAGAAACCGAATAGTTTATTGTTTTAGAACTAGAACTAAGGCAAATGTATAACATAAATCTATAACACTATGTATAACAGTCAGGACACAAAGAGTAAATATAATGTGATTAAACAACATAACATTTAATGAAGCCTGGCCAAGAGGCCCGAAAGACATAATGGTAAACCCTAGCTGAATTAATACGGAAATTAATCAGGCGTGCAGAAATTTACACATAGACTGGGAAAAGCCTGATATGAAAATGGAGGAGAAAAATTAACCCCAGGCCGTGAGGCCGTGCCGCCAAGGAATAAGGAGATAAGAATTTCCTGACTAAAGGTAGGAGTAGCTGCGGACAGCGAAACACTTGGGGACCGGCGCTGCACCCCCAACTCCAACCCGTTCTCGCACTTTCTTACAGTCAATATTGACTTATTAAATAAGTGCATATGTGACATACTAATTTATTGTGAATATTTTAGTTTACCTTGAAAAGCTTCATAGAAAACACCGACCTTACCTAACCTTCTTAGTATGTAAAGATAAGCATCTTATTGCTTCGTAATTACAATTATTACTTAGCCTATTATAGGTATAGGTATAGGTAATTACAATTATTACTTAACCTATTATAGGTATAGGTTAAGTAATAATTGTAATTACGAAGCAATAAGATGCTTATCTTTACATACTAAGAAGGTTAGGTAAGGTCGGTGTTTTCTATGAAGCTTTTCAAGGTAAACTAAAATATTCACAATAAATTAGTATGTCACATATGCACTTATTTAATAAGTCAATATTGACAGTAAGAAAGTGCGAGAATGGGTTGCCGCAGGCCAGACCCCCCCCCCCCCCCCCCCGATAGCCAGTTTTCTTCGGTCAGTAATATAAAAAATACACTACATCCAAACAACACAACCATAACAATACAATACATCTTAACAAAACCAAAATCAATTCTTTACATCCAAACGACATAAAACAAGACATTGTCAAAACTAATTCTTTACTCAGATCTCAACATTATTCGTGTAAGAACTTGGTTATGAAAACGCAATATTCTGTCGAAGCAAAATATACCAGAGACGAATGAAAGAACAAGTAATTAACCATTAGTATAATAAACAGGAACATATAAACATTCTAGAGATCCTGACGAGACAACAACAAAAAGAATGTCAAACATTGGGAAAACTGTCGAACACATCACAACAAAGTGCAAGTATTCTAGCATGAAAATAATACCATTAAAAAGATTACAATTTTTATGCCATAAAAAGCACGGTTAAAGAAAAGTGAACATTAATATGACAAATAAGCACGAAAATCATACGTGAAGTTTGTGAGCTCTTGCAAGAGTTTGAGGACGCCGCCGAAGATGCCAGCCACAGTAACAGTGCCGTTGTTGCCCTCCGTCAGTACAGTGTGGGGGGACGTCTGCGGAGATGGACTGGATTTTTATTTTAGTGGTGCATTTTTTTAAGCATACTTAGATATATGATCATTTAAGTAGGTACCCGAGACAATATGAAGGGTTACATAGTTTGTGTCAAGAGGTAGTTATGTGATACTAAATATCCCCATCTTGCAGTCATATGGGAGCATGTGATCTGCGATGACAGGTTACTGCTAATGGAGAAATAATTCCAAAGCTCCTGTTATCTTATAGCGGCAGGTCTGAAGGGTCTCTAATGACTGAGTATTCAATAATTTAGTGTGTCAGATTATGACCCAGTTAAATAACTAAAGCTAGCTAGCAGAGTTTGGGCGTAGAGTGTTCAGGGTTAAGAGATTCGCCACCTGTAGCCACCTGCCACAGGTGGCGGCAGGTCTGCCTGATCCTGGCCACCACTGTGTCACACAGTCTGGACGATGGTTGGTGCTGCCCACGTTGGGCTACTGGCCAGGGTGCTGCTAAGAGAAAGTAAATGTTGGAAAATAATGATAAATAAGTCTTGAAATTATGGGGAAGAACAAAGAAGGTACACATTGTTGAGATGTTGGGGGGGGGGGTTATGTTGCTTCTGTTATAGCAGAGTTGGGATTGTTGTTATTTTTGTTAGCGTTATTGGTGTTGTAATGTTGTTTCCATCTGGTGGTCTCGGTGGGGCTAAGAAGCGACAATGGAAATTTAATACCAATTAATCAAATCATTAAACAGCTAATAAATCAATCAGTCGGTTAATTTCGACCCTCTTTGTACAGGAAATTCTCACTGGTATGATATATTTGTTGTAAAACATAACTAATTAGACTGACATCTGAGTTTATATCAGAAATATCAAGGCACAAACAAGAGATTGTGGGGAGGAAGGGGCGGGTTGACTCACATGAATGGTGGTGCAGGAGAGGTGGAGGCCCGTCAGGTCCGTCCGGCGGGGCAGTGGGTCTCCCTTCAAGGCTCTCACCGTCCCGTAGGTCATCTGCCTCTCCTCAACACTCTCTCCCGGCCTGAGGTGACCCTTGACCCAGTCATTCTCTCCCGATACACTTGTTCCCAGGGACCAGATGCCGGAGGCCAGGACGTTCTTCTCTGTGGCAGGGGAGACCTGATACACCTGCCACCATGGCATGGCTCTCTCCTCCTTCTCCCCCTCCGTATATGTGGCCACGATCACCTGTTTGAAAAGTTAGATTTTTTTTTTTGTATTTTTCAATGATCTTGTGACCACTGCATAATATGCAGGACACTGAAGTGATTCTGAATCTACACACACGCACCCATTACAGCAGTCGGGTAGTTGGTACCATCACAAGCCCAGCTGGGGAAGGTACAGCTGGGCCCCTTCACTTACCCAACTGAGGGAGGTAAAGCTGGATCTCCTCACCTACCCAGCTGGGGGAGGTGCAGCTGGGTCCCTCACTTACCTTACTACTGAGAGGCAGGTATAGATGGTGCAGCCACTGGGTCCAGCGAGTCTGAGGGATCAGCAGAAGCCAGCTGTACCACAGAGGCGCTCCTCTGAATACCTGCATCAAGATGCATCTGTCAACGCCTGCACCAAGATTGATCTATCAACACCTGCATAAAGATATATCTAACACATGCAACAAGATACATATGTCAACACATGTACCAATATACATCTGCCAGCACCTCCACCAAGATACATCTGTCAATACCTGCACAAAGATAAATGTGTCGGCACCTGTACCAAAATCCACCTGTCACCATCTACACGACGATATATACCAATGACAGTTAACTAATTTCTTATTAAAATATTTCAAACTTTTTCATTATCGAGATAAACATCAGTTAAAACTGAATTAGAGGAGAAAACAGTTTCCCATAGTGCACGCACATATAATGAATGTTGACTAACTACAAGGAAATTGAAATTGAAATAAGTTTATTGAGGTAAAATACACACAAAGGGATGAGGTAGCTCAAGCTATTATCACCCCATTAATGTCTGAATGTATGTCTAAAGTTGGAGGCCAGACGCTAGGGGCTAGCCTCACCCAACCCGCATGTGTGAAATGAAAAAAACGGCGATTTAGTCCGTGTGAACAGTATGGGAAGTGGAAGTCATTATATATAGCAATGGGCAACAGTGCAGTTTTGGTCTTTCAAACTACCGTGATCATTTTGCAACGAAATATGAATAATTTATCATAGACTAAAGAAAACATATCACGTTAAAGTATTTTCTATTTATTATTATTCCACTGAAGTGATTATCACGGATCACGGATTATTTACCTGGTAGAAGCGGCGGGCGTCGTCCGCTGTCTCCAGACGGAACACAAACAGCGTGTGGCCCTGGCTGACGATACCAGACCCACCACCTAAGTTTCCCAGGTGAGTTGCCCCGTCTGGCAAGTGGGTCGCTCCGTCACTTAGGTGGGTTCTCGCGTCCATCGGGTGGCCAATTGGCATGACGGCCAGGTAGGCGTTGGAGTGTGCAACCAGACCCCGAAAGGTCTTCTCCACCCAAGGACTGATTTCTGCTGGGGAGCAAAATCGATGAGAACATTATAATTAAGGACCTATGGGTCCCTATGGGCCTCGTATGGGATACAATTGAAGCTGCCTCGTATGGGCCAATAGGCCCATACGAGGCAGCTTCTATTCATATGCACTCAGACTCATTCATAAATGTCTAACCTACGCTTGAAACAGTGAAGTGATCCCACGACTATTATGCTACCCGGTAATCTGGTCCACAAATCAACAACCATGTTTCCAGATCAGCATTTCTTAAATATAAACTTATCCATTTTATATTCATTGTTCGTGTCCTATTTTGTATTGTTATATTTAATACCTTATTAATATCCCTCTTGTTATGCCAATTCAATCACAGGTTATCTTGGTTATCTTGAGATGATTTCGGGGCTTTTTAGTGTCCCCACGGCCCGGTCCTCGACTAGGCCTCCACCCCCAGGAAGCAGCCCGTGACAACTGACTAACACACAGGTACCTATTTTACTGCTAGGTAACAGGGGAATAGGGTGAAAGAAACTCTGCCCATTGTTTCTCGCCGGTGCCTGGGATCGAACCCAGGACCACAGGATCACAAGTCCAGCGTGCTGTCCGCTCGCCCGACCGGCTCCCGGTTAACTTCAATCAGTTAACTAACCGGTTAACCGGGGGGGGGGGGAAGTTTTTTTTTTCGGGGAAGGACTTTTTTTTTGGGGGGGGGGGGATATTCCTGCGCGGGCCCTAAGCTGTCGATTGATGGATTGATTTGTTAATCATTTATCTGGCACCGTAACTGCTACATCATCATCGGCTTCGAGTAAATACATTACACTGCATATATGTGTACTCACCCCATGTGTGTGTATTATATATATATATATATATATATATATATATATATATATATATATATATATATATATATATATATATATATATATATATATGTCGTACCTAGTAGCCAGAACGCACTTCTCAGCCTACTATGCAAGGCCCGATTTGCCTAATAAGCCAAGTTTTCATGAATTAATGTTTTTTCGACTACCTAACCTACCTAACCTGACCTAACCTAACTTTTTCGGTTACCTAACCTAACCTAACCTATAGAGATAGGTTAGGTTAGGTTAGGTAGGGATGGTTAGGTTCGGTCATATATCTACGTTAATTTTAACTCTAGTAAAAAAAAAGTGACCTCATACATAATGAAATGGGTAGCTTTATCATTTCATAAGAAAAAAATTAGAGAAAATATATTAATTCAGGAAAACTTGGCTTATTAGGCAAATCGGGCCTTGCATAGTAAGCTGAGAAGTGCGTTCTGGCTATTAGGTACGACATATATATATATATATATATATATATATATATATATATATATATATGACCGAAAACATTGCCACCTAAATTGTCACCTAAATATATGACCGTCATATATATATATATATATGATGGTCATATATATATATATATATGACCGAAAAAGTAAGATTAATAATTCTAACACGAATTTTCTCGATCTTTCTTATGTTTCTTTTCACTGTTGATGGTAATTGAAAAATCAATTCTCCAAAATTCATTTTTATTTCTAGTCTGACGCGACACTTGAGCGCGTTTCCTAAAACTTATTACATTTTCAAAGACTTTAGTTTACACACACACACAACTATAACTGAATAGAGCTTAAACATCTTCGATTTTTTTTATACCTGCATTTGGGTGACCTTACCTTACCTTGAGGTTACCTTGAGGTGCTTCCGGGGCTTAGCGTCCCCGCGGCCCGGTCGTCGACCAGGCCTCCTGGTTGCTGTTACAACAGTTTTGGATGAGGTGAAAACAAACTTTCAACACAAGACAGAACACGAAACAATGGGTACTGAAGGTAAGAATGGAAGTAATTGCTGAGGGCCTATTGGCCCATATTTCTTGATGCATCTATATTGGAGCGGAGTCTTGAAATGGGTAGAATATAGTTGTGTATTAATTGGCTGTTGATTGCTGGTGTTGACTTCTTGATGTGTAGTGCCTCGCAGATGTCAAGCCGCCTGCTATCGCTGTATCTATCGATGATTTCCGTGTTTTTTGTTAAGACTTCTCTGGTGATGGTCTGGTTGTGGGAAGAGATTATATGTTCCTTAATGGAGCCCTGTTGCTTATGCATCGTTAATCGCCTGGAAAGAGATGTTGTTGTCTTGCCTATATACTGAATTCTTTGAGGCTTACAGTCCCCAAGTGGGCATTTGAAGGCATAGACGACATTGGTCTCTTTTAAAGCGTTCTGCTTTGTGTCTGGAGAGTTTCTCATGAGTAGGTTGGCCGTTTTCTTGGTTTTATAGTAGATCGTCAATTGTATCTTCTGATTTTTGTCTGTAAGGATAACGTTTCTATTAACAATATCTTTCAGGACCCTTTCCTCCGTTTTATGAGCTGTGGAAAAGAAGTTCCTGTAAAATAGTCTAATAGGGGGTATAGGTGCTGTGTTAGTTGTCTCTTCAGAGGTTGCATGGCGTTTCACCTTCCTTCTTATGATGTCTTCAACGAAACCATAGGAGAAGCCGTTGTTGACTAGGACCTGCCTTACCCTACAAAGTTCTTCGTCGACTTGCTTCCATCCTGAGCTGTGGCTGAGAGCACGGTCGACATAAGCGTTAACGACACTCTTGTACCTGTCTGGGCAGTCACTGTTGGCATTGAGGCACATTCCTATGTTTGTTATAACAAACATAGGAATTTGCCTATGTTTGTTATATATACATATATATATATATATATATATATATATATATATATATATATATATATATATATATATATATATATATATATATATACATATATATATATATATATATATATATATATATATATATATATATATATATATATATATATATATATATATATATATGTCGTACCTAGTAGCCAGAACGCACTTATCAGCCTACTATGCAAGGCCCGATTTGCCCAATAAGCCAAGTTTTCCTGAATTAATATATTTTCTCTAATTTTTTTCTTATGAAATGATAAAGCTACCCATTTCATTATGTATGAGGTCAATTTTTTTTATTGGAGTTAAAGTTAACGTAGATATATGACCGAACCTAACCAGCCCTACCTAACCTAACCTAACCTATCTCTATAGGTTAGGTTAGGTTAGGTAGCCGAAAAAGTTAGGTTAGGTTAGGTTAGGTAGGTTAGGTAGTCGAAAAACAATTATTTCATGAAAACTTTGCTTATTAGGCAAATCGGGCCTTGCATAGTAGGCTGATAAGTGAGTTCTGGCTACTAGGTACGACATATATATACATATATATATATATATATATATATATATATATATATATATATATATATATGTCGTACCTAGTAGCCAGAACTCACTTCTCAGCCTACTATTCAAGGCCCGATTTGCCTAATAAGCCAAGTTTTCCTGAATTAATATATTTACTATAATTTTTTTCTTATGAAATGATAAAGCAACCCTTTTCTCTATGTATGAGGTCAATTTTTTTTTATTGGAGTTAAAATTAACGTAGATATATGACCGAACCTAACCAACCCTACCTAACCTAACCTAACCTATATTTATAGGTAAGGTTAGGTTAGGTAGCCAAAAAAAGCTAGGTTAGGTTAGGTTAGGTAGGTTAGGTAGACGAAAAAACATTAATTCATGAAAACTTGGCTTATTAGGCAAATCGGGCCTTGATTAGTAGGCTGAGAAGTGCGTTCTGGCTATTAGGTACGACATATATATATATATATATATATATATATATATATATATATATATATATATATATATATATATATATATATATATATATATGCATATATATATATATATATATATATATATATATGTCGTACCTAGTAGCCAGAACTCACTTCTGAGCCTACTATGCAAGGCCCGATTTGCCTAATAAGCCAAGTTTTCATGAATTAATTGCTTTTCAACTACCTAACCTACCTAACCTAACCTAACCTAACTTTTTCGGCTACCTAACCGAACCTAACCTATAAAGATAGGTTAGGTTAGGTTAGGTAGGGTTGGTTAGGTTCGGTCATATATCTACGTTAATTTTAACTCCAATAAAAAAAAATTGACCTCTTACATAATGAAATGGGTTGCTTTATCATTTCATAAGAAAAAAATTAGAGAAAATATATTAATTCATGAAAACTTGGCTTATTAGGCAAATCGGGCCTTGCATTGTAGGCTGAAAAGTGAGTTCTGGCTACTAGGTACGACATATATATATATATATATATATATATATATATATATATATATATATATATATATATATGTCGTACCTAGTAGCCAGAACGCACTTCTCAGCCTACTATGCAAGGCCCGATTTCCCTAATAAGCCAAGTTTTCATGAATTAATGTTTTTTCGACTACCTAACCTAACCTAACCTAACTTTTTCGGCTACCTAACCTAACCTAACCTATAAAGATAGGTTAAGTTAGGTTAGGTTGGGTTGGTTAGGTTCGGTCATATATCTACGTTAATTTGAACTCCAATAAAAAAAAATTGACCTCATACATAACGAAATGGGTAGCTTTATGATTTCATAAGAAAAAAATTAGAGAAAATATAATAATTCAGGAAAACTTGGCTTATTAGGCAAATCGGGTCTTGCATAGTAGGCTGAGAAGTGCGTTCTGGCTACTAGGTACGACATATATATATATATGTCGTACCTAGTTGCCAGAACTCACTTCTCAGCCTACTATGCAAGGGCCGATTTGCCTAATAAGCCAAGTTTTCATGAATTAATATTTTTTCGACTACCTAACCTACCTAACCTAACCTAACCTAACTTTTTCTGCTACCTAACCTAACCTAACCTATAGAGATTGGATAGGTTAGGTTAGGTAGGGTTGGTTAGGTTCGGTCATATATCTATGTTAATTTTAACACCAATAAAATAAAATTAACCTCATACATAATGAAATGGGTAGCTTTATCATATCATAAGAAAAAAATTAGAGAAAATATATTAATTCAGGAAAACTTGGCTTATTAGGCAAATCGGGCCTTGCATAGTAGGCTGAGAAGTGCGTTCTGGCTACTAGGTACGACATATATATATATATATATATATATATATATATATATATATATATATATATATATATATATATATATATATATATATATATGCACTATAAGAGAATGCCTGTCTATTTAAAGTTGAGGCTAGATGCTTGGGGCTAGCCTCATCCAAACTGGCAAAGAGAATAGTCTGGGGTGCGGGATTAATATAGGCTGGTTGGGGGTCGCCAGAATTCGAAAAGAGAACAGCTTTATGCTTTTTTTCCAAGTGTCAATCACACATCGTAACATCCTATTTTATAATAATAAGATCAATTAATAAAAAGAAATTCTATCAGGAACAAAGACCATTGATTGAGGACACTGATCATTTATTAGAAACCACACACCACACCACACCACACACACCACACCACACACCTTAATGATGTAACTGAATGGGAATTAAATCATGCACTAAAGATGGGAAAATCAACTGCTCCTGGAGAGGATGGTATTACTTACAGTCTACTGAGATTAGTCTCACACGTACCAGGTAATCCACTATTAGTGTTGTACAGAATGAGTTTAAGTGAAGGAGTATTACCTGATGCTTGGACAAAGAGTGTCATTGTTCCCACCCCCAAACCACACTCAGATAATTATAGACCCATATCTCTAACATCATGTGTTTGTAAAGTGCTAGAACGTATTGTTCTTAACCGACTCATGTATCGTATACAGGGGCACCTGTCACCCCAACTGTTTGGATTTATGCCTGGGCTCAGTACACAACACTGTTTTGCTGAGTACTTCGCACATATTGAAGCTTCTCCTCAAACAGTCTTCATCGACCTAGCAGCAGCTTTTGATATAGCAAACAGAGAAATCATACTGGAACAGCTTGCCGAGCTGGGAATACAAGGAAAATTACTGAAATGGATAAAGGGCTTTTTGTCTAATCAAACAGCATATGTTTTGTTTAATGGTGTTAAAAGCACAGAGAGCAAACACTTTGAACTGGGAACTCCACAAGGAGGGGTCCTCAGCCCCTTGTTGTTCAACGTTCTGATGCATAAACTTATTAAAGATCTTCCAACTAATAATGAAGACACTGTCATTTGTTATGCTGATGATATATGTTTACAGGCTGCCACCGAGCCTAGAATGCAAGTTCTGCTCGACGCTTTTGCTACTAGAGCTGAGGAATGTGGCCTCCTTATCTCTGTACAGAAAACTCGTGCCCTCATTCCATGTGGTATTCCACCAGCCAATTATCATATAGATGGGCGAGCACTTGAGAACTGCGAGTCTTACAGATACCTTGGTTACCCCATTAACGACCCTGGGTACCTTTTTTCTCTCAAGAGGAGACTCTGGGAGATATTAAAGCCCTTGTGGGTCCTTGTTGGTGTCAATCATGGAATTAACACGAGACTTGCTAGAATGTTTTATGTATCATTTATACGCTCTGTGATTGACTACAATGCTCTATATCTCACACTGTATACAGACAAAGAGCTGAAATCTCTTGAAACCTTGCAAAATGAGATCTGTTTTCAGATCTCTAACCTTTGCAGGGTTAGAGATCTGAAAACAGATCTCTAACCCTGTCCATGGAGGACAGAAGAAAATGTATACATGCTGCTTAGCACTGTAAATGTGTGGCCACGTCTGTGGTAGAAAATAATAATAATAATAATAAAACACCACACCACACAACAAACTAATGCAGGAACTCAATCTTTCCTAGAACTTCGGCCACAGTTCCAGAACAGTGCGTCGTAAACACTGCAGCAAATGTGAGCAGATGTGGGCAGTAGTGGTACCATTAGTAATCGTAGTTTGGTAAATGAAAAAGAAGAGAGGAATGTAATCCATGTACTTATCTATTGGTGTCTTCGATGGAGTGAGCTCTAGCTCCTCATTCCCCGCCTTCTGGCCTGTTCCTGTTGCACCTGCAAGTGCTAATAGTTCGTAGGGAGTCGTCTTGGCTAAAACAAGTCCTTTAGTGGTACAGGTACTGCCTGAATCCTAGGTGGAGAATGTTGGCAGCGGGGCGCCACACCATCACCCAGACACGTGTGTGTGACGGGGCGCCACACCATCACCTGGACACGTGTGTGACGGGGCGCCACACCATCACCTGGACACATGTGTGTGACGGAGCGCCACACCATCACCTGGACACATGTGTGACGGGGCGCCACACCATCACCCGGACACGTGTGTGACGAGTGCTGCTCGTCCGTCACCGACGCGTGACGGACGAGGAGCACTCGTCCCACTGTCACCTGGGTACATGCACATCATATTTTATTTAGGAACTTTCATCAAAGAGGCGCCAGTCTGAATATTTTTTTACAAAAAAAACGTCTCGAGATGGCAAGAAAAATGTTGAAAACGGTAACACGTTTTAAGAAACTTGGTAATATGGATTTCGTGTTAAGTACGGGTGTTTTCTGTGGAGTTCTGGTCGGAAATGACTGATAGATTTAGAAGCCGTTTGGTAAATTACCAGCAGGGTAGCGGGCCGGCCACTGGTGCGCAATCTGTCTGTCGTTTGTTTGGTAACTGTCATTCGTTAATAACGCGAATTGCACATGCCTGAATTTTTTAGGTTTATTTCCAGTACGTTATATACTGAGGGTATACACCTAATCTAACAGATGTAAGAATATATGCTTATTATTAAATAAATTACTGCTGCTTAATTGTTAGTATAATTATAAACCCTAATACACTATTTATCAATGATACTTATTCAGTCCATATAGGTTGTTACAGTTATCTCCTGCTTAGCAGTAGATCCTGTCTGTTCCTTTACCATCTACTTACCAGCATGCTACAACATCAAGATTCAACAACAACAACAACAATACGTGCCAAACCGTATTGTCTAGGCACCACACCTCCTCCCCCCCCCCTCCACCCTACCATACCCGAGACACCCACACACCTGCCGTCTCGCCGGTTGACCAGACGCCACCAGCAAACTATCGCTCTGGTCGTTATATCTCACTGGCTTCTAGTCTCCAGCTCCAGTATTCGCTCCAAATATGACGTCACAGCCCATATAAGACGCCCTGCTAGCGTCTAGAGTGTCCACGAGAGACATCTCCCGTCACGCAGGGTGCAGTCGCACCTCCACAGATCTCTAGTATCAGCTCTTAATACTGGTAATGGCTCGAAAGGGCCACCACTTACGGGCTATTCATGCCCGCGCCACCTTTTGGGTGGCTTAATCTTCATCACTCATCCAGAGTGTCAGTTACAGCCTCGCTCCTGTGCCAGGTAAGTCCTTTAAGTAGCACGGGCTCACTATAGCCCGTGCTACTTAAAACTTTTTGTTCCCAGTAGCTGAATCTTAAACCACAACATCCAGAGCTCCGGATTATTCTTCTAGTGCTCATTACTGCCGCAGCTACTCTCGCCTCCGGGTGACGGTAGACCCACACAGCATTTTGTATCAACTATTGCCTTCACCTTTGTTATTAACGTAAATTTCACGTGTTTATATTTCTCTTTTGATTGTGTTTTATCCAAGTGGAAAAGGGGTTTTGTTTTCATTAATAGTTGTCAGTTTGTGTAAAATTAAAGTCATTTTTTGTTATATTAAATGTTTAAAAGTTTTTATTCTCTTGAATAAATCCACAAGGGCCGTGGTGAGGGTTCGAACTTACGTCCAGGATCATCCCAGACGCGCCTTAATCCACTGAGCCACGACAAGGTCAACACCGTGGCTCAGTCGATTAAGGCGCGTCTGGGATTATCCTGGACGTAAATTCGAACCCTCATCATGACCCTGGTGGATTTATTTATTTGATATATCATGCTATAGTGATTTTTGTGTGTATTTTTATTATCTTTTTTTTTACCCGCAGCTTTCACGCAGTAAAGGTATCAAGCCGTTATTATTATTATTATTATTATTATTATTATTATTATTATTAATGTGCCATTGGCACAAGATCTGTCAGAATTTTTACTGCTTTATTCCAGATTCTGGTCACAAGGACAAACGTAACTGGCGGAGATGAGAGTAGAGCAGGTGTTGTGTGAGCCACGCCTGACGTCCATGCATGATCATGTACTTCATGTTGCTGAGCATCACACAGCTCACGTAACAAGAGTCGCTCAACACATGTCTTCATGTTAACCGCGCTTTCATGAAACTAAAAGATATAATACGCAGCCAGTACTGGGAACAATTCTTGCAGGGCATCAATCATAGAACATCTTTAGCTTAAACATGAGTCAAAATTAAAAAGGGGGTTTTAATACTAACATTATCTTTAGTGAAAATGGGTCTGCAGGATGTATTCACCTAGTTGTGCTTGTGGGGGTTGAACTTTGGTCTTTCGGTCCGCCTCTCAACTGTCAATAAACTGTTACTACTATATTTTTTTCCTCTTCCATGCACACATACCCCCAGGAAGCAGCTCCGTAACAGCTGTCTAACACCTAGGTACCTATTTACTGCTAGGTAACTAGAGCGTTCAGGGTGAAAGAAAATTTGTTTCTGCCTGGTCCGGGAATCGCTCCTCAGAATTACGAGTCCTGTGCGCTGTCCGCTCAGCTACCAGACCCCTAGATGTATGACATGTATGACAATGTATGACATCTCTCTATTTGAACTAGAAACTGCACTCAAAATTGGCAGAGTAACTCCTGCTTCAAACGATAGAACAACATACCCGAGGCTTCTTACCAGATCACATTCACTCTAAACATCTATCACCTACGTGCTACTCATGCCCGTGCTACCTCTGGAATGGCTTAATATTCATCAATCAATCAATCGGCTTCGTACCGGCATACCTAATAGTCCGCTACTAGAACTGTACAAATAGTCTCGGCGAGGTGTCCTACCTTATCGCTGGACGCAGGACCTCAGAATTGACAACCTGTCCTCTTAAAAATAACGTCGCTTTTGGCCGTTTGCCTGTATGGCCGACAGTGGACATAATTTGAAAATGAAAAAAAAAGTGATATTTTTTTTCAGCAACAGTTAGTTAAGGATCCTCTGATAGGTTAGGTGGGCTGGAAATTCTCAAAGTTTCAAAACGTTATGAAAAACGTTAATTAAAGTTTCCTCTCCTAACCTTACCGAGTAAGCCGGACGACTCAAACAGAAAACGGGACAGTACGTCACTTTTGTGAGTCGATTTCATTTCAAATTACGTCCACTTTTGGCCATAGCGCGCATACGAGCCAAAAGTGACGTTAATTTTAAGAGGACGGGTTGAATCAATATAACTAAGCCAAACTCGAACAAATTTAGGCCCATACCTTAACTTCCTGCATGTGCAAGGACCTTGAGAGGGTTGTTCTCAGTAGGCTAATGATGTATATCAAAAGTCAACTCACTTCTAACTTGCATGGCTTTCTCCCTGGGTGAGGTACACACTCCTGCTTTGCCGAGTACTTCATCAGGCAGGAACTGAAGACTCGGTTCCTGCCCAAGACTCCCCTCCCCTGTTAATCTCCCCTGCACTAGGCTGAAAGCTTTAGAGAAAATTCAAAATGAAATCTTGAGGAACATTCTTGGAGTCCCCAGATGCACAAGAATTATCAACATGAGGGAAGAGGTGAAGCTCCCATCCATATGTGGAATAATTGAGCAACTCAACACAACCTTCTATGTAAGGGTCATGAGGGATTCATCACCAATACTACTTAAGAGATACACTGACTGGTGCTGTTTGTAGGCGGGGAAAGTGTTGCCAATGCACCAGCGGGCAACCTATATGAAAACTGATTGAGTAGAAGTGTTATCAGTCTCATCAGACTGAATATTCTTATTGTATGCAATGTATTAGATAATATTTTCGATTATATCTGTATCCTGAAATACAAGTGTCTTACAAGCCCATCAGCAAAAAGAGTAAGGAGAATCCGATACTTCTCAAAACAACAGCACTTGAAACCATTACGTTCCTTTATTTATAACTTACTGCCTTTCGAGCACTATGCTAACACTGATGGGTCTGTCCAGATATCAACAGGTCGCACTGCAGTAGCCTATATAATATACAAAGATATATGTACACAGACCACAAGTGTAAGACTGAATAACTGGCATAGCTCCACACCTACAGAATTAGCTGCACTGCAACTTGCCACTAACGCATTGAAAACCAGTTTTGGAGTCATTTTATGTGATTCAAAGCCAGCCTTCGAGCACTTAAAACCTCAACATGCAAAACAGATATTAGGAATGTTGTGACATCCACTACAAACAACATCATTAATGCACAGAGCAAAGGTTTCAGTCTCATTCGTATGGATTCCATCTCACATTGGTGTTGTCCAGCATGATGACACAGATAAGGCTCCTAAAACTGCACGTGATAAGCCTGATACTGTATTGAGTTAGATCTTGGCATTCCAATCTCTGTTGTAGAAGCTGTACAGAGGACATTAGGGATGGCAGAGGAACAGACACTGACACTTAAGGGCAGAAAGCACGAGAATAAAGAGTTATGTTTAAAACCGAGTGTATGTGTATGTGTATGTGTATATATACGTATGTGTCCGTACGGGCAGGACAAAACATCCACTAGACAGTGTGATTTGTAATGACCAGAATTGAGCTGGGATATTGATATCTATGGCATGTGGCTGTAAGTAAAAAATCCTCCATAATGTTGAACATTCCAACTTTTAAACTATGTGAACAAGAGCTACGATATATTCTCCAAACCTACATCTGTGATTGCCCTGTTATCAATGATTTTAGACCATTTGGTATGGGGCACTTTGAGCTCTGTAACTACTTCAGTCACTCATGAATATTGGAAGATGTTTTTGTGCTTACCCAGATTTTGCTAGTGCAAGCCTCGCATTTCATGTTGTCTGTTTATTCCATATATGACTAGCAATCCTGTGATAGGGATATTATATGAACTTATCTAGGTATATCTACAGAATATGGTAGAAGTGCATTGCTATGTATACCTAGGCTTGATAATAAAGTGCATAACATCCGCATTACGTTCTTAACATTCCTTAATATATTTTTCGTCTGGGCTTTCATGCTCGTCTGTTCCCTGTCATGCACTGCTCTCTCTCTCTCTCTCTTTCAAACTTTCCTCTCCCACCCTCTCTTCCCCGCTCACCACTTACCATGCCTGAGGAGACACACTGCATAAGGCTTGTAGAACTGGACGTAGTCGACGACGAACTTGGTGTGAGCGCCCAGGTGACGTGTGGGCGTGAGGACAGGGGTGGCGGCGCCGCCCTCCTGCACCAGCCTAGCACCCACCGCCAACACCACCCCGGCCACCCACACCATGGTCACGCTCATCATCACACACCTGTGACCCGGAAAAATATAGCTAAAAATCAAACTTAAATATTCTTAGGCCTAGCATATCACATGTGCTATATTAAACCTCAGATAACGTGTATTAATAGGCCTAGGATGGTTAGGGTTAGGTCTGGTTTTATTACCAACAAATACAAAACCTATTCCGGTTTGTCTAAATTCAATAGCACCAAATTTTACTTTGTAATTATCCATTACGTCGATATATGTACGATGGTGCACATCGTTACTATAAGTACTATGTAAACAGGAGGCTGGACTCTGGTAACATACTCAGAGGCCCCAGCTCGTCCCGTATCCCCTACAGGTGGTATACTGTTAGAGGAACATGTGTGCAGCTGAGAAATTGGAACTGGTGATTTAAATCATTTTGTTTAGGATTAGAAATTATTTTACAGTAACGTCACGATCGCTTATCCAAAATCTCTAATTATGGGTCGAGATGGAACCAAACTGTAGTACCAGTGGTTATCCACCCCTCATCCACGTCATATAACAATACCCAGTGAATTGATGATTGATGTTATATGATGTGGATTAAATGGCGGTGTACCACTCGGTACCGTCCTACGGTGCTTCAGGGACAGTTTAAAACTTCCTTTGAATATCAGTATTGCGGATAGTGATGGTTTGGTATTCTGCAGAGCTGTGTCCAAGAAATGTCGAAATATTTAATCCCGAATATCATATCATCCAATATATAAGCTAAATAAATAAATTTCCTCATTGTAGTTACTGGATGTACTGACCGTTCCCTCACACTGCCTGTTCATAAGAATCTGTGGTAAGAGCACTCCGGTATCAACCTAAAGGTCACGAGTTTGATTCCCACGGTTTGGCCAAAAGTTTCCTTTTACCCAATGCTTCTGTTCAGTTATGAGAAAATAGGTACCTGGGAGTTAGTTAACTGACATAGGTTGCATCCTGGGGAAGGAACGTAGTTGGCATCAGAGGACCTCGATACTCCTCACCACAGGGTTCTTGTCCCCGACTATGGGGACCACCAGCACCTGAACCACATAACTACCAACGTTAACTACATAATTAGACTTCTACCCTTGTAGCTTGATCATATATCTGTTGGATGTTATCCACATATAAATATATCAACTCCAGTGAGAATTGTTTATCATAAACAACAACTTTGATGACGGGCTGGATAATTAAGTTGAACATTGCCGATGATAATTAGCTTGAGCAGCAAAGATGGAGCACGGGGATTATGTAGAAGCAGTTTAATTATCGCTAATGTTTATTCAAAAGTTTACACAATAGTAAAAAGATCGCGTAATATGATAATGGGATTTTAACTACCATTATAGCTCCGAAGCTTCGGCAACACGTGATGCCGAAGCCTCGCAAAATATAAATATGAATGTCACTTGTAGCTTAACTGTGAGTAGCACTTAGGTGCGGCCGCCTAGCTGCTCCTTCCACCATCAGACCGTGACTGTCTGCCGCTCCATGGAGGTGTGGAGGTGTGTGGCCTCTCACGGGGAGTGGGTGGGGCGGCGGAAGATTGTCAATACGTCATTTTCGAAAACAGAAAAAAATGTAGCAAAATAGTAAAGGTAAACGAACTTTGAGGTTCAATTCCTGAGCCCATTACATATATAACATGCGCTTATCTATACTATAAAAGAAAATGGCTGTCATGTCTGTCTTTCTGTATGCCCAAAGATGGAGGCCAGACGCTTAGGGCTAGTCTCACAGCTTTGCGGGGGATATGGTCTGGGGTACAGGACGGACATAGGCTGGTCAGGGTCTGCCTAAGTTAAATACTTTAAGAAATAACAGCCTGTAACCCCCCCCCCCCCTCCTGTGCGATTTTCGTGAAGTCTGAAATGAACTCGCAGATATTTTCAGGAGAATTTCCTTCGGATTTTCGAGATTTGCTCGAAATCAATGAACTGAATTCATTCGGGTTACAGTGATGAAAATAGTGATTAGGGAAGATGGTTAAAGTGCTGAAGATAGTAAGTAGTGAAAATGGTTATGGTGATGAAGATAGTATATACAGTGAAGATGAGGTACAGGGAAAAGATGAGGTGACAATGGAATTATGAGGGGAGTGGTAGGACAAGGGGAAAGAGAAGAGGAGAGGGGGTGAAATATGGAGGGAAGAGGGTAGAAGAGAATGTGGAATGGGAAGAAACAGATACAAACCCGGGCACCGCCAGGTTCCCCTCTCATATATAAATACAATTATAAATGTCTGTTCGAGGTTGGAGACCAGACGGGTAAAAAAGAGGAAATGATGGAAAACATGGAGATGGGGGTGAGGAGAAAGGGAATGGAGAAAAGTAGGAAAGACAGGACGGGGGAGGGGCGGGAAAGAGGGGTAAATTGTGGGAGGGGGAGGGGAATAGGGGGGGGGGTGGGATGTGGGGAAAATGGAAGAGAAGAGTGGAAAATGATGGTGGAGGAGAGACAGACTGTCCCGGGCACCGCCGGGTACCTCTTCCCCCCTACCCTCAAGAGTACAATAAAAGACTATTGATATTATGTTAAACCATGTGATCAAGACCGTAACGTGCTTAGTTAACGGAATTTCGGGTTCAGTTCCTGCGCCTCTGTAAATTTTTTCCATTAATGCTCCCAGGATGGGTATGGGCCCACTACCGCTCACAGGATAGGTATGGGGTCCACTACACTCACTGGGTGAATATGTGGTTCACCACAACTCACAGATGGGTATGGGATCCGGCACCACTCACAGGATGAGTATGGGATCCGGCACCACTCACAGGATGAGTATGGGATCCGGCACCACTCACAGGATGAGTATGGGATCCGGCACCACTCACAGGATGAGTATGGGATCCGGCACCACTCACAGGATGAGTATGGGTTTCTCTACCAATCACAGATTGAAATTAGAACCCTGAATAAAGAGTTGATTGTGAGTTGAGAACTAACTTAACGGTACTGCCGCCCGGTAGAACCCATGAGTATCTAACCGGAAATAAATATCTGTGATCCCGAAATGCTATGCGTGCTAGTGGCTTTGCAAGAATGTCCTATACTTACCTACCAGCATATCAGTATTTGTACCTCCTTAACAACCCTTTGTATCTTCTTGTATGTGAATAAATAAATATATAAATAAATTAATTAATCAATAATTACTGATCTCCCGGGAACTCATCTGCTAGGAGTTCGGAGGTATACCTAACCAGTCTGTCCTACCGGAGATTGTGCCCGAGACTATCGAATATTGCGAACCGAAGATGTAGACTACTATGCTACTGTATATATATATATATATAGGTATATATATGAGAGAGGTGGTGGCACTGCTCTTTACTACCACCAAGAACTAACATGCTTAAAAGAAATTAGAACTAGAGACTGCTATGGGGAGTATATCTTCGCCAGCTTCAGAGTCAAGGGTGCCGAGTCTGTCCTGTCTGTGGGTGCAGTCTATAGAATTCCCAACACTGATGTGTCTGTATTCAACTCAAACCTTAGAAATCTAATACTTGATAACAGACTGAACAAAAACCACCTAATTATCGCAGGGGACTTTAATATTGACCTCTGCGAGCCAGAACACCCTACTGCTGTTAGCTTCCTCAACTGTATGAATTCCTGCTTCCTCATACCCTTAATCACTAGACCTACTAGAATCACTGATAGCACTGCCACGACTCTAGATCACATCTGGACCAACATAACCTCTCCGCTTACTTCAGGTATAATCACCGATAGCACTACAGACCACTACCCCACATTTCTCTTAACTAACATTAGCAAACCACCTCTAGAAACAAGGGAGTTAAGCTTTAGGCTGCACAATGAAACTGCTATAAACAATTTTATAACTGCTGCTGATAATGTCAACTGGGAGTCCGAGTTAGGTAACATAGGGGACATCAACCTAGCAGTGCAATCTTTTCTACAAACAACTCTTAGCCTTTATAACAACCACTGTCCTAGGCTTACAAAACAAGTCACAAGCAAAAGGCTTAACAATCCTTGGCTTACAAAGGGAATACTGAAATCCATTAACAAAAAACACGACCTTGAGAAGAAGTATAGGTTAGGAATTGTCTCCAAAGAATTCTCAAAGAATTACTCATTATTGCTATCTAAGATAATTAGACGAGCCAAAACTAAATACTACGAAGATAAATTTACTCAAATAAAGAGCAACATTAAACAAACTTGGAGCACAATTTCACAAATATTGGGATCAAAGAAATCTTTAAATAACAAACCGACTCTCCTGTCTAATAACGATGGTCAGCTTTCAGCCTCTGATTCTGCTATTGAGTTCAATAGGTTCTTCTCTTCCATTGGTTCATCCCTTGCAAATGATATTCCATCTTCCAGTACTGACATTAAGGACTATCTTACAGGTAACTATCCACAGTCTCTGTACCTAAAGCCTATTAACTCCACTGACGTCAATGAGATAATCCTTTCCCTTAAAACCAAGTCTGGTGCCCTTGAGGAGATACCAACTTTAATTTACAAAAAAGCCTCCAGATCTTTAGCCCCTGCTATTGCTTTGCTCTTCATCAAGTCACTTGAACTCCAAACCTTTCCAGATATTCTAAAAAAAGCGAGAGTAACGCCTGTCCACAAATGTGGTGACCCCACAGATGTTAACAACTACAGACCTATATCAATCCTGCCAAACTTGTCAAAAATTTTTGAAAAACTTATATATAAGCAGCTTTACTCATATCTAGCCAAACTCAATATACTTAGCCCTTGCCAATATGGCTTCAGACCCAAAAAAAGCACTAACGATGCACTTATTAGTATGCTTAACTCGATTCATACAGCTCTTGATAAAAAGGAGTTCCCTGTTGGGTTATTTGTGGACCTGCGTAAAGCTTTTGATACTGTCAACCACCATAACCTTCTTCTTAAATTACATCATTATGGAGTCAGAGGACACTCCCTACAATACCTCGAGTCCTACCTTACTGACAGGCTCCAATATGTTTCTGTGAATAATACAATTTCTCCCACCCTACCCATCAACATTGGTGTTCCTCAGGGCAGCATACTTGGCCCTCTCCTCTTTCTCATCTACATTAATGACCTTCCAAATGCCTCCCAACACCTCAAACCAATTCTATTTGCTGACGACACAACCTTCATTTACTCCAGTCCTGACCCTCTTGCTCTAAATGCCACAGTAAATACTGAGCTAAATAAAGTCCATCTTTGGCTAACTGCCAACAAACTCACCCTTAACATTGACAAAACTTTCTATATTCTGTTTGGCAATAAATCCTCTAGTCATATAAATCTCAAAATAAACAATACCCAAATTTGTAACAAATTAGATGGCAAATTCCTTGGCATTCTCATTGACCACAAGCTGAATTTCCAGGGACACATTCTAAATATATCAAAAAAAGTTTCAAAAACTGTGGGCATTCTTTCTAAGATCAGATATTATGTACCACGCCCTGCCCTGGTGACTCTCTATTACTCCCTTATCTATCCTTATCTCAACTATGGTATTTGTGCTTGGGGTTCTACTACCAAAAATCACTTACGTCCTCTAATTACCCAACACAAAGCCGCTATTAGAACAATATCCAACTCTGGCCCCAGACATCACTCGGTACCCCTACTCAAATCTCTGAATATGTTAGATATTAAGTCACTGCACATTCTCTCATGTGTATTATACATATATAAAACGCTAAACTATAATGCCAATCCTGATCTTAAAAGCTTCATAGAAGGTTGTAACAGAACCCATGAGCACCACACCAGAAATAAATACAGTTTTGATATTCCTAGAGTACGTCTTAATCAAACTAGAAATGCTCTGCAAATCAAGGGGCCCAGAATGTGGAATGACCTTCCCAACCATGTTAAAGACTGTACCTCGCTCAACCAATTTAAGATAAAAACTAAACACTACCTAATAAATTCCCTGTAATCTACCTCACTCCTCTATTGTCAACCCATGTCTGTTATTTTCTTTTTTTTTCATTTTCTTTTTTTTAATCAACACTGTTTGTCAACCTATTGTATTTGTGCTGCTTTTTCAGTCATGTTCCCCCTTTTTTTATCTTTATTTGTATTTGTTCTCAACACTTTTTATTCTTTATGCTCAATTAGTATTAAGTTCTAGATATTAATGTTTTTCTTGCCCGAAACGCATTGCGTAATAATGGCTTTAGGCATTGTATGTACTAGCTCTATCTATATATCAATCCATTAATGTAACATCACTTGTATGTATATACCTTACCTGAATAAACATCTGAATCTGAATCTGAATATATATATATATATATATATATATACCTGTATATATATATATATATATATATATATATATATATATATATATATATATATATATATATATATATATATATATATATATATATATATATATATATATATATATATATGTACGTGTTAAGGAAATTTTGACTATTATAGTTGGCTATTATAGCCAACAATTCATTTACACGTCCTGTAAGTTAGCAATTTTTAGCACTGATAAGCTTCAGTTACATAATTTGTTAACTGTATTTATCAACAGTCTGCTAACAGTGTATTACTAGAGTTTAATTAGTGACCTGAAACCCTTTATATATAATTCATTTTTAATACACAAAATTAAAAGCGACGATCTAATATATTTTGGAAACTAAAATGTATGAACTCACTAGTTCCGTGTTATACACTGTATCATGTATTCCGTATGTAGCGAGTACAAACAATATATTTACTACAGCCGCTCATTAGCTTAATGGCATAACTAATTAGCACTAATTACAGTAGCTATAATCCTTTCCCTAATTACAGGTAACAGTTCTTCCATCCTTCTATCTTAATCTTTATCAATCAATCGAATAGCCAACAATACAGTTTCCACTCCAATAAGATGGAAGAACTGTTACCTGTAATTAGGGAAAGGATTATAGCTTCTGTAATTAGTGCTAATTAGTTATGCCATTAAGCTAATGAGAAGGTGTAGTGAGTATATTGTTTGTACTCGCTACACGTATCATGTATTGCCTAATGTATTTTATAATGGATGCTTTGGTTCTGTTAATTATGTTTGAAGGTAATTTAGTAGAGTTACTTTCTCAACTGCAACTTTTTCAATCATTTTGAAGTCCTGTTAAGTTCTTGTTAGAAAAAAAGCTTGTCTGAAAATTTTGTTAGCAAGTTATAAAAACTAAACGAAAAATATACATTTGTATTTTTGTTTGATAAGTTAAATTTGGTCTCGTTGGTTAACAAATGATTAAAGTAAAATAATGCTGGTAAGATCAAGTCGGCAAATATTTCACTCACTTAAGAACGCACATTGTTTTGTTGCCGGGAGGAGAGTCATCGCCTCGTTAATATTAATGTCAATATTTTCTCGCCGCCAGCATCTGCATAGTGTTTGGGAATTATATACAGTACTGTCAGTTAGCTTAAATACTCTGTGCTTGAATACAGTCGTTGTCAGTAGGGTCTGTAAATGAAGGATCACCAGTTACCTTTCCAAAACAGCTTTCCAGCAGCTGGCGATGAGCTGACAGTCCCCGACAGCTGACAGACCCTAACAGCTGGTTGACTCTGGCAGCTGGCTGACACTGACAGCTGAATGACACTGGCAGCTGACTGATCCTAACAGTTGACTGACCCTGGCGGCTGATCACGACAGTTGTTCTGTGACCCTTGGCTCGGCCCGGGCTGTAAGATAACATCACTTTTATCTGAGCAAGCTTGAACATCATGGGGCGGACGGTGGTAGCAGAAGACAGCCTGCAGGATAAGCTGACAGCATTAGCTAAGGCTGGCATCTTCCAGATTGGGCTGGTCATTGGTCAGGTCTGTAGTGTGTGTGCTTGATGCACTAATATTCACGTTCAGGTGTACCCATTCGTTTTTTTAAGTTTTGAGATTAAATATTTTTGCAGGAGTTAGGCTTAATGTTGTTTTTTCTTCAAATATTTTATAAATGTTTTCCAATAAAATTTGGTTTTATTCCAAATATAAGGATGTCAATATTAGTATTTATTTTACAAGGAGGATGCACCACAGGAAAGTACTATGCATGCCACTCTCCGTGGTGTATAATAGGTCACTGGAAGCAGGAAATCTACCTGAAAGTTGGAGAATGGCTAATGTGTTTTCCAGTATACAATATGGATGACAGGTAGGACACTGAACTGCATGCCAGTGTCCCTAACTTGTATTCCATGCAAGGTGATGGGGACGATCATCTGGGGAGAAGGAACTTTCCAACACACTATCAGTATGTGTTCATGGATAGTAAATCTTTCCTCACAGGTTTAATAGAATTCTATGACCAGGCAACAAAAATTAGGCAAGAAAGAGTTGGGTGGGCAGCCGCATTTGCTTGGATTGTCAGAAAGCTTTTGTCACAGTATCCTATAAGAGGCTAGTGCAGAGGTTGGAAAAGTGGGCAGGAATAATGGGTAAAGTGCTTCAGTGAATAAGGGAATATCTAAGCAACAGAAGACAGTAAGTTACTAGGAGAGGAAGACATCAGAATGGTGAGATGTCACCAGCAAAGTTCCCACAGAGTTCTGTACTTGAAACCATCCTGTTTCTGATATATGTAAAGGATCTTCCAGAGGGTATAGTCTTTATACCTTTTGAAAGAAGAATGTGTCTATACTATAGACTCATTCCTCTCAATGTTTGCTGATGATGCTAAAATTATGAGAAGGATTAAGATAGAGGACAACAACAAGAGGCTACAAGATGACCTAGACAAACAGAATGAATAGTCCAATAACTGGCTACCAGAGTTTAACTCAAAAAAGTGTAAAGTAATGAAAACAAGTGAAGAAAACAGAAGGCTGAATGCAGGGTACCACCTGGGAGATGAAATCCTTCAAGAATCAGGTAGGGAGAAAGATCTGGGAGTTTATATTACACTGAATCTTTCCCAAGAAGCCCACATTGGACAGATATATTCAGAAGCATATGGTAGGTTAGCCAACTTAAGAACGGCTTTTTAGACACTTGCATAGGAATCTTTCAGAACCTTGTATATGTCAAACCAGTTTGAAGTATACAAATCGAACCTAGAGTCCATACCTGATCAAACACAAGACAAAAAATTCAGAGCTGTGTCACTATCAAGTCCCAGAGCTGAGAGGTATGAGTTGTAAGGAAAGGCTACAGGAATTAAACTTCACCTCACTGGAAGTCAGAAGAGTTAAGAGAGACTGGATTATCCCCTACAAAATTCTCAGAGGAACTGACAGGGGTCAGTTCCTCTGAGTTCTGTTCCTCTGTCAGTTCCTCATCCACGCGACACACCCCCACCGTTGTGTCGCGTGGATGAGTGACGCAACGGTGGGGTGTGATGGTTGCTTGTTTTAGAATTGGGGTGCTCTTTTTTTCTGTTCAGTATTAGGATAGTAATACAGTAATTTAGTTTTTTTACCATGTGTGGTTTGTTTTGTTATGCCTACCTTTCTGGGTGCTAACCCCACTCGATGGCAGATATGGAGTGCTTCCAAATCCATGGGGTTTTCCATAGGCCATTGCTCCCCTAGCCTCTCTAGAGAGGGCCAGGTTCTGGCTTGTGGTCCCAGGGATGCAAGAACTCCATCGACAGATGTCACGGTCTAATACTGTACATATATATCAGCCCGGTAAGCACCGAGGAGCCTCCAGAACTCGCCCAGAAAATGACGTCTCATTACATTCAATGCTAGATTTATTATCATCCCTGATTATCCACAAGTACAATACAGTATCACTAAAGAATGTTGCCCCCTATAGGAAAGTGGCGCACTTTGTTTATACTGTATAATATTTATAATATAATAGTTATAATATATTCATAATACAATTTTTATAATACTGTATAATATTTATAATATATTTATAATAATTATTATATTCTTTATACTATAATGTTAAACACAGTATGGAAAATTTTCTAGGTCATAAAAGGTTAGCATTTGCATATTTCAGAATGCTAAAGACCGTGACTTCATTGTCCATCTCGCCCCAACACCAATACCAGATGAAGGAGATTTGAGCTCTGAAGAGGAGGAGGCAATTCCAAGTTCCAAGACTGGACAAGCTAAACCAAAATATCCTGATTCTATTGCCAAGGTTGTTGATACAAATGTATCTCAACACACAAGACAAGTAAGACATTATTTTATTCTAAGATCAATAGCACAGGCTGAAATTAGTAAAAAATAAAATGCATAATTTTTGATGTACTTTATTGTATTTACTCATGTAATGCTAGATATTTGTGATGGTTTATTATAATACATTCTGGAGGAGTCCTTGATAGCTCCCTGAAGCTATCTCACTTTAGATGGCTCCTAAGTCACAAGTCACTTAGATGGCTACTATGTCACATTAGTTATAAGATTCCTGTATGGCCTATTGAGTTTCAGAGCCAGAACCTGGCCCACTCACAGTGGCACCAGAAACAGGGAATTGTTGCAATCACTGAGAAAATATCCAGAAAATGAGCAAAGCAATATAAACAACTGCAAGATTCACAGAAAATAAAGCACTGAAACATACAAACGATTTTCCAAGCAATTCACTCAGAAATTAACTCGAACCCCCACCCCATCCTTTCCCATCAGTCATGACTAGCCACTGAGAAGTTGGCAGCACCACCGAGAGCTCCCTATCTCAGTTCCATCCTTGCCTCAAGCCTGTCGCTGATGTCTGTGTATACAGACCCCCTGAGTCACCGGATGTAGTGAATCCCACTTCTTCTCAAGTTAAGTGTAGGCCACTTGAGTCCTTTGGACACTGTCCTGTAGGGGCCATATGCTTTTGTATTGTTTCCGACTTTCATATGCATGTGTTTCAAGCCTCGCTTGTTGAATGGATTTCATCTTGTCTTCCCTTTGAGCTATATGTGTTTAAGAAGGGGCAGCTCTTCCTTAAGTTTGTTGTTATACATTACCCCTGCTTTGACAAAGTGACTTCTAATGAATTTTGAAGTTGTTCTTTGAGAAGTCAGGCCACTGTGCCCTGGATAGTGCAAGTGTCCGACTTTTCTGTAAGACCTTGTTAGACCTTTGTTTATTGTTGGAAGGTTTGCTGGTGGGATTATTTCTATGGCATGCTGATGATCCCCTTTATTACTATATTTATCCAGAGGTTGCTTTTGGTGTCAGTTTTTCTGGCGAGTGTCCCCAGTGCCGGGGTTTCTTGCTTTGTCCTTACATGAGAGTCCCTGGCAATTCTTTTCCAGGTTCTTGGTGTGGCTCATTATGATTTGACCTGCTGAGACCACACTTGCTACTTACGAGTTTGAAGGTTGTCAGTCAGTTTTGCTATAAACCGATGCTTAGTTTTACTCTCTCCTTCTGTCACTTGTTGGGTGGGTATTACCCTTTGTTCAGTAACCTGTGACATTGGGGTTTGCTGGTATGCTATTTTGGTCCAAGACTATGTTTTTTGGTTTTTCTTTCTTTACTTTTGTAGTGATGAGGCTCCACAGGCTGCTGCTATTTTGAGTTTGTTTGCTCATTTGTGTGCGGCTTGGTGTATGTGTGGTTTCCAAAGAGTGAGCCTGTTTTGTGTTTATGGTTTTGGGATTGGAACAGCTGGTGTTTCTGCTGGTGCACTTTTTGCTGCTGCTGCTTCCATTGTCTGCCAGACATCTTTGTGTGGGCCACTTGTACACCCCTTGCTCTGAGTTACAGGGCAGCTTAAATTTCGAGACCTGGGCTGCATTTATTGTGGATGTAGTTTTGGTCTTTGCTGGGGTCTGCTCTTCCTCTTCAACATGGGAAACAGTTGAGCCATTGCTTCCTGTAATGGATCCATACTGTTTTCTTCTCTGCAGGGGAGGGTGTCTTTGGCTTGGATCCTTGCCTGTTGGATCCTGAATGTTTGGGCATTAGTTGTGGACATCCTGGTTTTTGTTTGCATTTACTGAGTGTTTCACTCGAGGTAGGAGGTTTTCCTTCTCCAATAGTGGCCAACTGCATTTCATCGTTACTCTTCCCCCACTCCCGTTCTCCCATCCCCAGGTATGCTATGCTTTTAGCAGTCCCCATGGCATAGTGGTAAAACACTCGCCTGCCTTTTCGCAAGCGCTTTGGCCTGGGTTCGTATCCTGGCCGGGGAGGATTTACTGGGTGCCAATACAGTATTTAACTGTAGCCTCTGCAGAGGAGTCACAATAACGTGTCTGAAATATGTTGACTAAACCACATACTAGAAAGTGAAGGGACGACGACATTTCAGTGCGTCCTGGACCATTCTCAAGTCAATTGTGATGAGGGAAGGAGGTGAAGGGAATAAATAGGCAAAAGAGAGGTGAGGAGAAGGAAATCTTAGAGGAAGAAAAAACAAGGCAAAAGGTACAAAAGGTAAGGTGTAATAAAGAAGGATAGTAATAGGAATAAGAAAGTGACCATAAGAGAAAAAACAAGGGAGAGAAAAAGAAAGAAAGAAAGAAAGATAAATGGAAAGGTAAGCTTATGTTAAGTCACGTTTATTAGAGCCTCTGTAGCCTCTGTTTAATAGGTTTAACAGAGATTCGAACCTGCGTCCAAGAGCATCCCAGATGCTGCCTTAATCGACTCGGTCCCTTTCCCTCGGTCCCATGTGGTCATCATAGTGTGGTTTGATTTAGGTTTGGTTGAGTTCCCTGCCACTCTTCAGTGAGGTTCCTGGTACATTCTTGACCTCTCACATCTGCACATACTGATTCTCTGCTCAGCCTTCCAAGTGACCGCTTTGCTCGGATTTGTCTGTTTTTTTTTTTTTTTCAGGCGGATTCTTGGATGGTGTCCATGGACCTTGTGGACATGTCCTGGCATGCTCCTATTCCTCTGTGGTTCTGGGAGTGGTTATTGCTATCTTGTTAGCATTTCTTGTTAGGGTCTCTTCTCTATGTATCCACTAACATACTCCTTGCATAGTCAGTTCCCTTCTCTGATGTGTTTGTGAGTTTGCCCTTGAGGAGGCTTGGTTACTTGGGGTGGAGAATGTCACATTTGGCTATTCAAGGATCCTTGATTCCTCTGATTTGGCCCTTGTTGAGGACATTCTTTGGCTGTGTTGAGGTTTGCATGCTTGTTTACATGACACGCTGTGGTTGGTACTCATAGCCCAGTAGTTTGGGCTGCGATTGGGGGGGTCTGTTCTTTCAGTGAGTAGCCTTAGAGCCTCAGGTGTCTGCTTGGTTACCATCATCTATGAGGGCCCAGGTTCTCTCTCTGGCTCCCGGTAGGCCAAACAGAACTTCCATGACTGATTTGACCTTTTAGTATGGATCGATTTCAGTAAGATAGCTTCAGGGGAACCACTGGAAGGGGGTATCCCCAGAAAAGTGGACTTTTGGAGGTTTCTGGAACCTAACTCTATTTTGCTTATACCCAGTACTGTACACCTTTAAGATTAATTTGTGCAGTTTTAGATTTGTGGGGGTTTTGTAGAAATGTAACAAACATGTTAATTGAGGGTTTTCTGTAATTTAACTATTCCTGAATATTATTCTATGCATCACAAAATAATTGTATTTATTTACTGTTCATCTTTTTCTGTGGTTTAAGTATTTCTAAAATATTTGCTTTACCCCAGCATGTATTTGTTGAAAATATTTGTTGTAATAAATTTTGATCACAGTATTAACCTGAAAATGATCCTTAGGTTGTACGCATGCTGCCAGGTGGGCTGGACATTATTGGAATTTATGTGGTAACACCACAAGCAGAGTTCAGTTCTTCAGTCAGCCAGTCTAAGCTTCGCTCTGTTTTAACAGTGACTCACAAAACAGCATCGAGAATTCTCTTAGACACAGCAGAAATCAGAACTGAGAAGATTATCATTCATGTTTGCACTCAGACATTCAAGTAAGGCAAAATATCTTGGTACAAATATATAACAGTTTTTAGCTTTTCATTTATATATATTTTCATTAATGTTTATGTAATGCATTATATTTATTATGCTTTAAACATAATTTTAGTATCGATGTACAATATTTCTGAGATCGACCACTTGGTTGCTCCCTTACGCAATGTAATGCTCTCTCTGTTATGGGGCTTTTGGCAATCAAACAGGATGTTGGGTTCTTGCAACTTGGCAAATGTTTTGCAGTCTTGCTGCACCTGTTGTGTAATGTTACATGCTCTCTCAGTTACATGACTAAATAAGAGCCAGACCAGGTTCACAGTCATTCTCCAATGCAGAATGGATCTTTGCAAATGCCCTTGCCAATGCTTAAGAATGGGAATGAAGATACAGGAGATTTCTCTGTTTAATCGAGAATGATCTCCAGAAGATTGATTCATCTGCCTTCATAAACCATCTCCAAATAATACTCAACCTCAAATAGATCACGTTATTGCTATGCTAATTCCTAGTTGGCTTCATCACTTTCATACTGATTCTACTAAGCCAGACTACCTTCACTTAGCAGAGACCCCTAGAACATGGTGTGTGATTACGCAGTTGTTTATGCGTCTTCAATTTTTCCTGGATAGTGTTGCAGACTTATCTTCTGTGTGTTGATTTGGCTAGTGCCTCAGCTCTAGTCATTCTCTTAAGTTTGTCCACAGCTTTTGCTGTTTCTTGAGACTTGATCTTGAACTGAGTCATGCTTTGCATGGCATTCTGCTACATTCAGTTGCCATATCTCTTGTGAGTGATTTGCACTTTGTTGGGTTACCCAAATGCCTTTTCTTGTCAGTAGTTCAACATTGTTGAATTTGGTCATGTTGAGAATATCTTCTTGAGAATGTTTTGTCCTGGGATTCATTCAAGAATTTCACTTATGATTTCATATTTTAATTGAAATCTGCTCTTCTACATTGTTAACATTGGTGAAACCCCCCCCCCCCCTGGAATTGAGCTTGCATATCATTCAGTGCTCCTTTTGTGGGGTCCCTGCTATGTCACTGTCTTTGCTGTTGGGCACGGGATGCTCATGCCCTTGTGTGTTTTTTATTTGCCAGGTAGGTTACCTTATCTTGACCTTACCTTGAGGTGCTTTCGGAGCTTAGCGTCCCCGCGGCCCAGTCGTCGACCAGGCCTCCTCGTTGCTGGACTGGTCAACCAGGCTGTTGGACACGGCTGCTCTCAGCCTGATGTATGAATCACAGCCTGGTTGATCAGGTATCTTTTGGATATGCTTATCCAGTTCTCTCTTGAACATTGTAAGGGGTCGGCTTAGTAGCAGTGGCAGTAGCGGTAGCGGTAGCTGCCATGCTAGTAGCAGGCAGCTACCTTTGATCCTCGGTCTTGGCAGTGTCCTTCTCTTTTTTCCTATTTCTTAGTTTGAATAATCTCATTCTCAGATGCTATGGGTTCCTTGTATTCAAAAGTTCTCTCAGGGGAATTTGGATGCTCTGGTCTTGACTGTATTTTGTGATCCTTGTTTAAATGTGGCATATATTTTTCATCGGTTGTTGCTGATGTGCATTTCACTTGTTTACCACCTTTACAGCACGAGTACAATAATGTACTTTCTTAAGTTTTCCGAATCCCTGTCTCAGTTATGTTGCTGCTGTCGTATCGACTGGTGATGCTAGTAGTGCGTTTGGGTCTTGTTAGATACCTTGCATTCATCATTTATCCAACAGTTTCTGCCCTCCTACACTGCACCTACTATGGTCCATACAGATTTGCTTCAGTACCTTCTGCAGAGTATGGACCTCTTCTTCCATGATGGACATAGTCTCTCATGAGTACAGGTCTGTCTCTGCTTGTTGATGGAAGTATTAGATCTCAGGTTGATCCTAGCTGGCTGACAACCCTTTCTTTTCCTTGGGTACTTTGCACCGGTTCTGTTTGTCCTGCAAGCTTGATTGGCAGGAGGTGAATTCCGTCTTTCAGGTGTTCCTGAGCGGGGCTTCCTTTGCTCTGTTCCTGAGCTGTTTGTCTGCTCTGGTGCTTAGCGGATATGTGCAAGTGGCAGCTCCATGTGCAGCTTGCTGTGCTTTCAGCATCATGCTTTGAGATGCCAACAACCCTCCAATTGTCTGTAAAGCTTCGCTGACTTTCTGGAGGCCTTTTCTGGTGGGGTGGGGTGGCGTGGCAGATTGTCACCCCACTCCCTGTGCCCCTAGGGAAAGGTGGTCAGGTTTTGGCTCTGGTCCCTGGCAGATCAAACAGAACTTCTGCAACAGATGTGACCCTATAGTATGGAGCAATCTCTGTAAGATAGCTTCAGGAAGCTAGTGGGGCTTCTCCAGAAAAAGGCATTTCATTATATTCAGTGCTGGGTTTTGTGTGTGTGTGTGTTTTTGTATGGAAATTTATTGTTTTAAGCTAAAAAATTTACTACAGAAGAGAGAGAATTAGAGACAACCATGGATAGGAGCACACACAGACATAAAACAAGTGCAGCGCAAACAGCTCAAATTGTCACAGGTACTGCTGGGTTACGGAAGGCGTCAAATATATTGGTGTGTTTGGGCACAGTTGGACACATGAGCATTTCATGAGTGCACACTAAAAATATTGTGTAAACTTAAATTTTGGATCACAAAGTGGAATTATTTAAAAAGTGCCGTCTTTAAATGTAAAATTACTGTTGGATATTACAAATCCTCATGTGTATATAGAGGAAGTTTAATCACTGCATTCATTAACATTTTAATAAATACCTGTCATATGACTAAAGTTTAAATAATATGAGTAGTGTACACAAAAAAGTACAGTACTGTAAATATTTGTGTTCTCACTCATTGACATATAACTCACCATGCAATCACAAACAATTGCCATAAGAGAAGATGATACTAGGGTTTTTTGTTTAACTAAATGGTATATTTGCCAATTATGATTTTATGGATGCTGTATGATAGATAGATATATATGTATATATATGTATATATATGTGTATATATATATATGTCGTACCTAGTAGCCAGAACTCACTTCTCAGCCTACTATGCAAGGCCCGATTTGCCTAATAAGCCTAGTTTTCATGAATTAATGTTTTTTCGACAACCTAACCTACCTAACCTAACCTAACCTAACTTTTTTGGCTACCTAACCGAACCTAACCTATAAAGATAGGTTAGGTTAGGTTAGGTAGGGTTGGTTAGGTCCGATCATATAACTACGTTAATTTTAACTCCAATAAAAAGAAATTGACCTCATACATAATGAAATGGGTAGCTTTATCATTTCATAAGAAACAAATTAGAGAAAATATATTAATTCATGAAAACTTGGCTTATTAGGCAAATCGGGCCTTGAATAGTAGGCTGAGAAGTGCGTTCTGGCTACTAGGTACGACATATATATATATATATATATATATATATATATATATATATATATATATATATATATATATATATATATATATATATATATATATATATATATATATATATATATATATATATATATATATATATATATATATATATATATATATATATATATATATATATATATATATATATATATATATATATATATATATATATATATATATATATATATATATATATATATATATATATATATATATATATATATATATATATATATATATATATATATATATATATATATATATATATATATATATATATATATATATATATATATATATATATATATATATATATATATATATATATATATATATATATATATATATATATATATATATATATATATATATATATATATATATAATTATGTATATTATGTATATTTGGTTTATATACTGTATACAGTATACAAGAGTTCTTACATTCTTGTAAAGCCACTAGCATGCACAGTGTTTCGGTCAGGTCCTTAATACTAATTTTCCCTGGAATACGACTAGCCAATTTCATTTAACAACCAGGTACAAATTCACTGGTGGGTGAACAGAGGCTCGCTTTGACTTATACGACTTATGTGACTTAGACAATAATACATATGCAAAGGTTAATAATAATAAGAATCAGCTATCCATATTTAGATATTCATAAAATTTGTTTTTTGAGTGCAAAGTTAAATAAGAGCAATCTTGGTTGTAGGGTGATGTGCAAAACTGTGGATGTGTGCCCATCAGCTCCCAGCCTGCAGTCAAATGCTGAACTCAAATTCCAGCGAGGAGGCATCAAATGGCAGCAGTTGAGTTTCTCGTACAACATTAACCTTAACTTCTGGCTTCCAAAGGACAATTCATCACATTCTCTCTACAAGACAATCCTTGTAAGGCCTTACATAAGATATTTAACTATCATTGTTAATTTGCTATAAATATGGTTATTATTAACGGGGTTATGATGATGGTGGTGATATTAAACATAAATAGTGTGTAAGATGATGGAGTCAGTGAGGGTTTATGCAAATATAATATTTTATTTAAATTGTTGACACATAAGTACTCATCTAGGTGTGCTTGCGGGAAATGATCTTCGGGTTTTTGGTCCCGAGTGTACAGGATAGTAGGTAATAGGATTTCAAGGAAAATTTACATCAATGAATAAGCTATCATCTTGATGTTAAAAGAGCATGTGTGTAAATGAAACTATAGGCCTTGCATGACAAATCATCATCTTGAGTGCAGTAAATAACATTAATCATTCTAGTAGGGTATAAGAGTTTACAGGTATAAGTTTTTTATTTTTTGCAATGCATATTTATTTATACCATTTTCGTAATTTATGTATGTTGTCAATATATTGTTAGTGTTTGGTTAAAGGTGAATACTGTATATACTGTACTGTACCATAAAATAATAATTATTTATTGTTCCAAATATTATTATATCTATACAGTATTCCTCAATTATCAATTTAATTCAAGTAATGCTTATTCATAATCTTATCATAATTCTGCATTTTCTCAGACCTTGATCAAACCCTGGGCAAATAATGTGAAGGAAAGTCTGATTCTTATTGACTCTGAGCTCCCAAATGATGAAGACCCATTGGACTCAAGTGCTGATGAGAAACCTAAGAAGAAAGGGAGCAGTAGAGGCATGATGGAATTAGCACCCCCAAAAGTCTTCAAAGCAGAAATTCTTGATTCTGGTTCTCCTGTAGCCTCAACTCGTGGGTTGACTGAAAGCTCTGGTTGTGTGCGGCTTTCTGGAACATTAGCTGGACTAGCATTTGTACACTCAAAGGTGAGTCATAATTCTTATTGCAGCATTTGAATAGGTTTTGCATATACAGTACTGTACTTGTTGATCTTGACAGTTACCATACTGTGCTTAGTGGCCTTTAAAGGGAGAAGGTTGCCTTCAGCCTACAAAAGGTTCCACCTATTTGTGCCATGATTGAATACTCATTCTGTAAATATTTGATTCGATCTCTTTTTAAAAAAGTCAATGCAATTGATAGTATTCTGTAGATAAATCATATTATTGCAAATGCGTGTTGAAAATAATTGCAAATATAAATACAGTGGTACCTCAGTTTTCGTATTTAATTCGTTCCCAGAGACGTTATGAAAACCAAAAAATACGAAAACCGAAACGAATTTTCCCATAAGAAATAACGTGAATTGAATTAATCCATTCCACACACCCAGAAATATTAACTTAAAAATACATTTTTACAGAATACTTCTCATATTTTTCATATACAAAACAATTGGGTATAAATATAAACCATAAATAAAATAAGTGAACATTTAACTGCACTTTACCTATACTGAGGACTCTTGTTGGCGTATGGAAGATGGTGTGGAGGGGGATGAGGGAGGAGTGGTGTTGGTGTATGGGGAGGGTGAGGAGGTAGGCAGGAGGGAGATGGTGAGACCGTCCCATGCCTGCCTTAAACGCTTTCATATCTTCATCACTGGTTCCAGATTTTCTTTTCACACATTTTACTGCCTCTGTTATGTGACAGCCACCAATCAGTTACAGTCACAACATGTCAGTCAAGCATTCAGTCAAGACCAGTCACAGGTAGTTATAACCAAAGGCAGTCAAGCATTCACAGTTGTAGTAGCAACCAGTTAGGCATTTAAAGTCAGTCAAGAATTCACAGTCAATCAGCCATTCACACTCAATCAGGCATTCACAGTCAATCAGGCTTTTACAGTCGCAACCAGTCAGTTAAAAATAAAAGAGTTTAACGACAGGCACTCGGGGAGTCTGCCTCCGGATCCATCAGCTGGTAGCAAAGATACTTACCATATTAATAAAAAAATAAAAAATAAAAAAAATGAATACCGTCCATATGACTGGGAGGATGAGGGGATGGAAGTAGCAGGGAGGGAGCAAGATGGAGGTAGTGGGAAGGGTGCTGGATGAGGGGGTGGGGGATGGAGGTAGCGGGGAAGGTGCGGAATGGGGGGGGGGGGGCATGGAGGTAGTCGGGAGAGTGACCAGCTCTACCAGCCATCTCATTACAGTACTTCCCGCCAGTCCATCCACTTTGCCGTCCACCCCTCCACCATTCATCCAGCCCCCCCCCCCCCACCATCTATCCATCCAGTTCCCCCCACCATCCATCCATCCATACCTTACCTTGAGGTGCTTCTGGGGCTTAGCGTCCCCGCGGCCCGGTCGTCGACCAGGCTTCCTGGTTGCCGGACTGATCAACCAGGCTGTTGGACGCGGCTGCTCGCAGCCTGACGTATGAGTCACAGCCTGGTTGATCAGGTATCCTTTGGAGGTGCTTATCCAGTTCTCTCTTGAACACTGTGAGGGGTCGGCCAGTTATGCCCCTTATGTGTAGTGGAAGCGTGTTGAACAGTCTCGGGCCTCTGATGTTGATAGAGTTCTCTCTCAGAGTACCTGTTGCACCTCTGCTTTTCAACGGGGGTATTCTGCACATCCTGCCATGTCTTCTGGTCTCATGTGATGTTACTTCTGTGTGCAGGTTTGGGACCAGCCCCTCTAATATTTTCCACGTGTAAATTATTATATACCTCTCCCGCCTGCGCTCAAGGGAGTATACAGTTTTAGGCTCTTTAGTCGGTCTCAATAGTTTAGAGGTTTTACTGAGTGTATTCTAGCAGTAAAGGATCTCTGCACGCTCTCCAGGTCAGCAATTTCTCCAGCTTTGAAAGGGGCTGTCATTGTGCAGTAGTACTCCACTCTAGAGAGCACAAGCATTTTGAAAAGTATCATCATCGGTATAGCATCTCTAGTGTGAAAAGTTCTTGTTATCCAACCTGTCATTTTTCTTGCAGTTGTGACGGCTACTTTATTGTGTTCTTTAAAGGTAAGGTCTTCCGACATGAGTACACCCAGATCCTTTACATTGCCTTTTCGTTCTATGTTATGATTTGCCCGAGTTTTGTACGTGGTTTCCGTTTTTATATTTTCATTTTTTCCATAGCGCATGAGCTGGAACTTATCTTCGTTAAACACCATATTATTTTCTGTAGCCCATAGAAAGACCTGATCTACATCTGACTGGAGGTTTGCCGTGTCCTCTATGTTGCCTACTCTCATGAAGATCCTAGTGTCATCTGCAAAGGATGATACAGTGCTATAGGTTGTGTTCTTGTCTATGTCCGATATGAGGATGAGAAAAAGTACTGGAGCAAGCACAGTACTCTGGGGGACTGAGCTCTTCACGGTTGATGGGCTGGATTTGATTTTGTTGACTATTACACATTGGGTTCTGTTGGTCAGGAAATTGTAGATCCATCTGCCTATTTTTCTGGTAATTCCTTTTGAACGCATTTTATGTGCAATAACACCATGGTCACATTTATCAAAAGCTTTTGCGAAATCTGTGTAAATTACATCAGCGTTTTGTTTGTCTTCCATAGCATCTAATGTCATATCATAGTGGTCCAGCAACTGCAACAGGCAAGAGCGCCCTGTTCTGAAACCATGTTGTCCGGGGTTATGGAGATGCTGTGATTCCATGTATTTTGTGATCTTACTTCTTAGCACTCTCTCGAAAATTTTTATGAGGTGCGATGTTAGTGCTATCGGTCTGTAATTTTTTGCCTCTGCCTTATTTCCTCCTTTATGAAGTGATGCTATCTCTGCTGTTTTTAGTGTATCAGGAATAACGCCAGTATCTAGGCTTTGTCTCCACAGAATGTGGAGGGCCTGCGATAGTGATTTTTTACAGTTCTTGATGAATATGGAGTTCCAAGAATCCGGGCCTGGTGCAGAGTGCATAGGCATACTGTTTATGGCTTCTTCAAAATCCAGTGGGGATAGGGTGACGTCTGATATATGATTTGATGTTGGTATCATATCCATGAAAAATTCAGTTGGGTTATCAATCTTTAGTGTGTTTAATGGCTCGCTGAAAACAGAGTCGTACTGCTTCCTCAGTAGCTCGCTCATTTCTTTGTTGTCATCGGTGAAAGTTCCATCTCCTTTTCGCAGGGGCCCGATACGAGATGTGGTTTTTGATCTTGATTTTGCATAGGAGAAAAAATATTTCGGATTTCTCTCTATTTCACTGATGGCCTTTTGCTCTCTTTGCCTCTCCTGGGTTTTGCATGATTCTTGTAGCTTCCGTTCAATTGTTTCTATTTCTCTACCTAACCTTCTTCGCCGTTCTTGAGATAGGGTGCGACTCTCAAGTTGTTCCGCGATTCGTTTTCTTCGCCTATATAGGGAACGACGTTCCCGTTCCAATCTACATCTCTTCCTCTTTTTTCTTAGGGGTATGCGGTTTGAACATATTTCTAGTGCTACTGAGCTTATTTTTTCCAGGCACTGGTTCAGGTTTGCATTTTCTAACTGTTCTTCCCAGTTTATTTCTGTGAAGTCCAGGTTTATTTGCTCCCAGTTTATCTGTTTATTATTTCCATCCATCCATCCATCCAGTTCCCCCCTACCATCCATCCATCCAGTTCCCCCCAAAATCCATCCATCTAGTCCCCCTCACCACCCATCCATCCAGTCCCCCTCACCACCCATCCATCCAGTCCCCCTCACCACCCATCCATCCAGTCCCCCTCACCACCCATCCATCCAGTCCCCCTCACCACCCATCCATCCAGTCCCCCTCACCACCCATCCATCCAGTCCCCCTCACCACCCATCCATCCAGTCCCCCTCACCACCCATCCATCCAGTCCCCCTCACCACCCATCCATCCAGTCCCCCTCACCACCCATCCATCCAGTCCCCCTCACCACCCATCCATCCAGTCCCCCTCACCATCCATCGATCCAGTCTCCCTCACCAGTCCTTCGGCAAGGGGCGGCACTTCGTCCCGCCCCTTGCTCAGCAGAGCAGAACCACACGCTCGGTGGACCTGTACATATATAAACAAATTCCGAAAACTGAGGCAAACAACGAGTATCGAATCAAATTTTTTGAAGAAATTGAGTATGAGAACCGAAAAATACGAAAACAGAGGCATACGAAAACCGAGGTTCAACTGTACCTGCCAACTTATGAATTGCGCTGAAAAGAAAGAGGTGGTACGATTACGATGTGCAAAATAGTAACTGAAATCGAGAAAATTTATGAAGAATAACTTTTGAAAACTGTAATTTCAAGAACAAGAGGGTATAGTTTTAAACTAAGGAAAGAAAGCTGTAAAAAAAAAAAATAGGAAGTTCACCTTTGCATACAGAATGGTAGAAGTTGGAACAAATTAAATGAGAAGGTGTAGGAGGCCAAAACCATCAGTAGTTACAAAGTCATATGACAAAGTACAGTACTGGGAACATCTGACACCATAAGCATAGTTCTCATCCTGTAACTACACTTAGATAATTACACATGTGAATTACATTAGCCCCAGGAGTCATTAATAACCTGCCAGAGGCAGAACTTTGCTTCCCTCTCACAGAGATGCAGGGAGCAGATTTTCTACGATCACCTTTTTTTTTTTTTTTTTTTTTTTTTTTTTTTGAGATATATACAAGAGTTGTTACATTCTTGTACCAACTTCTTGTACCAACTTCTGTACCAACATTCTTGTACCATTCTTCACTAACAAAACTTCCAAAAAGTAAGCGAAGCAAGACAAACAATTGCAAGAATCAGAGAGAAAAGAGAAATGAAGCAGCAAATAACTCGGCAAATGATCCACCCAGTAATTATTTTGAATCTCCTGTAGTTACAGCTAGCAACCAATAGGTGGCAGCCAAGCAAAGAAAACATAAAATGACTGTAAACATTTTTCACATTGCTGACTGGTCTGTAAGTGGCCTGAGGTACCCAGAGCAGTTATGGTCGGGAACTAGCAGAGAGGCCGGACCACCAAAGAGTTAGTGTAGGAAGATAGAAAAATAGTTAAATTAATGTAAGAGATTATACTGTAATGGAATAATTGACCAGTATTGTAACCAATGAATGTGGAAGGTGAAGCAGATTTCTTATAATCCTTATCTACTGTTCATTTACAATAATTTTAAAAGGCATAATTAGCATTTTGTTTAATCCAGGCAACTGTGGGAGAAGCTCGTTCTGCAGTTTTGGTTGATCTAGTGCGATCTGTTATGGCTCGTTGGGAGATGCATTGTGATTCTCTTATAGAAGAACCACCATCACATCTCACTGGTCCCATCATCCATGAACCTCCACGACGAGTGTTTTTAGAAGGTAAGCTAAGTGGATAAACTTGTTAATGTATGCCAAGCAAACAAAATTTTGGTTCTTAGGTCTGAGCAAAGAAAATTTTGGTTCGTAGGTACATAACAAATATAAGGACATACTGGTTGTAATGAAATGCAAATTATGCAAATGGCCCAATTTCAAGGGAAGGCCATCCTTGCACTACTAGTTAGGTTCTGACCCTGGAACTCGCTCATAGTCTTGCATTCCCAGAACAAAAGTACTTTACTCTGCTCTACTGTTGTGTGATTTTCTTGCTCTGATGGGACAACATTAGCATCTAATTTTGTTTTCCAGTAACACTAAATGTATCTATCATATGTTTGTATCAGGCCGTCCTCTAAAAATGGGGAGGTAAATGTAACCTTCCTGTAAAATGTAACCTTACAGCACAAGTAAGTGCAATTATGTACTATACAGTCATGTATAGTACATAATATATACTATAAATGACCTTTAACAAATTTCATAGCAAAATTATTATCAAGGAAGAATAATAGTTACAAATTTTTAAGATTTCATAATTATGTGATCACACCAATTTTGATAGTCTAATTGATCTTTCATCCACAATTATTACATGTCTAATTTATGCAATACGTTGACTAGAGCCTAGAGTCTTAAATGAGCCTCTGAAAACTACAGAGGTGTATGGCAAGTAACTTGGATATACAGTAGTATAGACCCATGTTTTGGATGTTGGAAAAGTTATTGAAATCTGACACACACAGAAATCACAATAGCATGATGCATCAAATGAACAAATCCGTAAGGGCCGTGATGAGGGTTCGAACCTACGTCTGAGAGGATCCCAGACACGCCTTAATTGACTGAGCTATGACGTGGTAAAAGAATTGCAACCGGGAAGTCAACTTGACCTACTAATAATAGAATAGCTTATTGGCAGAGCTCGGGTGCATGGGGGAATTGTGAAAAAACCTGGTTTGTGGAGAGACTGCAGGATCCGTGGTAGGTCAAGTTGATTTCCTGGTTGCAATTCTTTTACCGTGTCGTAGCTCAGTCGATTAAGGCGTGTCTGGGATCCTCTCGGATGTAGGTTCGAACCCTCGTCACGGCTCTTGTGGATTTGTTTTATTGAAAGTTTACTTTTGTAATAATCAGTTTGCATTCACTGGAGTTAAGAATTCTTGTATTGGTTATCTATTGTGCAATATGCATTAAAATAATAATTAAATAGGTAAAGCAAAAGTTTTGGTATTTAAGAAATGTGGCCTGTGTTTAATGGAACAAAGCATTTATTATTAGCATTGTTTTCTGCAATTAATTCTGAAAGTTTTGCACACCAATTTAAAAAATTTCCAACCATATTTACTTGTAGGTGGTGGACTACCTGTGAGCTTATGTGATTATCTGTTCCCTGGGGACACTTGTGCTGATGCTTGTCAGTCGGCTAAAGAGCTACTTGGTGTACGAGTTCGCAAGGAACATGTGGATGATACTCTCGAAACTCATGCAGGTGAGGTGTTTTTATCAGTTTAGCAGATTTTTATGTGCATGTTGAATGATTAGTGAATGTATATTGATATACTGTACTGTACAGTGGAATCTCGACATAATTCTGTCAACTGGACATCTACATGCAATGATAGTATTCCATTCTGGTCATAAAATCAATGTGATAAGTTGCAAGGGGAAAATAACATAAATCTTACAGTGGAGCTTGTCTGTTTATTTGATGGACTAGAATGCTTATTCTGTTTTCTGCACTAATAAAACATAACTCAGTCGACTCACAACTGATTGGACCCCAGGCAGACAAGACTTCTTGGTACATTCCCTTACAATTGCTGCCTCTCTGTTCACCTAGCAGTAAATAATTACCTGAGAGTTAGGTAACTGTTGTCAATCGCTTCATATGGAAGGTTGGTCGCTGGTCTTGGACATTGGTAAGCGTGACAGCTTCCTGAGCCCATCAATAGGAAATAATGTATTATCATAACTTTGTTTCCTACTTCCATGGGGTGGGTGGCATCAATTTGGAGACAAAAAGGTGAATAATATACCGAAAGATTATAGACATTAAAATTAACAAATATCTTTTGTCTGGAGAGGACAGTCAGGGTTGTGAGAATTTGTAGGGGGGTGTGAGGTGGTGTGGATAGGTAATGGGGAGCACTGTAGTGAATAACTGAAGTGGATTAGTGGATAGGTGGTGCTGGAAACCAGTTTGGTAAGTACCTCTTTTGTCTAGTAATGTAATATAACTCAATAGTATCTTGTGTGGTAGGGGACTAGATTAAAATACCTATATAATGATAAAACTTATGTTTAAATGTTATATACCATAATAATAAATCTTATACAGTATTTAAATGCTCATCTTCTCTCATTTTGCATCCTGTCGTCTGCTCTTATTTGATATACAGTATTTTATAAAATTCCATACATGGTTAATAATTGAGTAAGCAAGATAATAGTATTTACCAAGAAGTATGATACCATAGAAAATAAAGTAAGGAGTAAAGAAGTTAGTGTTGAAAGTAGAGTAATGCCAAATCCACATACTATATATATTGTTCTTTTGTTTTATGTAGCCATTAACCCTACTACTCTTTATACATAAGTGAACTGTTGGACAAGGGATGATAGTCATCAAGCAATCCTTTTGGGTTTTGTCTAGTTTGTTTCCAGTGGCAAAGAAAGACAATTCCAGGCCTCATTGTATCCTCATCTTCAGGAGTCATTGTTCATATCCCATATCCTTTCTGGCTGAACAGCGCATTTGTGCATTGCGAGGATGTTTACATTCTGTATTTGCTGATTTCTCTGGACCTTAATAATAAGTTTTGTTTTGATTCACCGGAGGTTCACGTATCTAGATCGTAGAACATTCTCCAGACTTGCCTGTGTGATCCTACAGGAGCTTTGGCTACTGAGGATTCCTCTCCTGGCCTTTTTTAACACCTGGTTCTTTAGGGCCCATTATTAGTTTTGTCTGTTGGCTCTAGATATGTGCTGAGGATGCTGGGTTGGTTAGTTTGGGCTCTTGGTGAACTTGCTGAGGTTTTGGCTGTCTTCCATTCCATTGCCTCCAGTGGTTAGGGTTTGATTGCGACTCCAGGTTGGTGCCCCTTTTCCTTTTGGAGTGCACCATTGTCGATTTACCTCCCATCTTCATTTGGTCCTGGAGAGGTATTGTCTGTCCTCTCAAGTACCTAAGCAGCTACCTGGCCATTTGAACTTTGCTTACACGATGTATTCCATGGGCTGGGTGTGATTGAAGCTGCTTAACCATTTCATATGGTGGTAACTCGCTGCCGGTTTTCAGACTTCATTTAGTACACTTCATTGGCCTTAAGGTCTATCCTGTTTTGGTGCTTTTGTCTTTAGTTTTTTTATGTTTGATTCTGTGACAGCTTTCAGCATTATTCCTCAAGCTGTACCAATGCAGTGTTAATGTATGCTCACATCAATGTCATAGAAACCGTGGTGGCTCGTCTGCCTTTTCACCATCCATTGGGATGGGTGATCCTGCTGCACACTAACAGCATTTTAGCGGTTCACAGAGGGGGTCCTCACTTTTTCAGATGTGGCAATGTACTCTGGTCATAACCTGTCTTTTGTATTTTCTGGATTTAATTCTCTATGTGGTTCTCATTCAGGGCATGTTGAATGAGCTTGAAAAGTCCTTTTTGAGAAGGACTGTGAGGTGGATGTGGCCTCGGGTGAACTTATTTGCCTTGGTGTATAACCACAACCATTTTATTTATATCACTATTCTGTGGCATTTGTGTTGGGCAAGATGTGTTTGAGCAGGAATTAGTGTGGAGTCATTTTACTCTTTCCTCTGCTTTGAAAGTTTTTTCCTGTGAAGTCGAAGTTGGCAAGCATTATGAATCACATCCTTGTATTGGGTTTCATGTGACCACTTAATCCCTGCTTTCTGACCTTCCTCCCTTGCTGAACATGTCAAATGCTGTTTTGGATTATCATCTCTCTCAGACAATGAGCAGGTAGTCTTATGTGGGATCTTTTCCTCTCTCCACCGACCTTGTTCTGTGTGAATCATTTGTGTAGTTGTTTGGCAGCTTTGAGACTACATTTTCTGTGAAACTCCCAGTTTGTTAAGCTTCGCTGACTTTCTGGAGGCTTTTTCCAGTGGGGTGGCAGATTGTCATTCACTCCTTGTATCTTTGTGAGGGAGGGATGGGGGGCCAGTTTCAGGCTCTGGCCCCTGTAGATCAAGCAGAACTTCAACAATTGATATGACCTTTTAATATGGATAAATCTCAGCAAAATAACTTCATGGAGCCACCTGTGCTCCTCTAGAAAGAGACGTTTCATTACATTCATTTCCAGGTTCCTAGGGTGGCTCTCTTTTTTTCTGCCGTTTCTCCCCCTTACCTTTGTGTTCTTGAAATTTGCTTGTTTGGCTACAGTATTTTGTCAACTTTTTCTTGTGTGTGTGTGTGTGTGTGTGTGTGTGTGTGTGTGTGTGTGTGTGTGTGTGTGTGTGTGTGTGTGTGTGTAATTACCTAAGTGTAGTTACAGGATGAGAGCTACGCTCGTGGTGTCCCGTCTTCCCAGCACTCTTTGTCATATAACGCTTTGAAACTACTGACGGTCTTGGCCTCCACCACCTTCTCACTTAACTTGTTCCAACCGTCTACCACTCTATTTGCGAAGGTGAATTTTCTTATATTTCTTCGGCATCTGTGTTTAGCTAGTTTAAATCTATGACCTCTTGTTCTTGAAGTTCCAGGTCTCAGGAAGTCTTCCCTGTCGATTTTATCAATTCCTGTTACTATTTTGTACGTAGTGATCATATCACCTCTTTTTCTTCTGTCTTCTAGTTTTGGCATATTTAATGCTTCTAACCTCTCCTCGTAGCTCTTGCCCTTCAGTTCTGGGAGCCACTTAGTAGCATGTCTTTGCACCTTTTCCAGTTTGTTGATGTGCTTCTTAAGATATGGGCACCACACAACAGCTGCATATTCTAGCTTTGGCCTAACAAAAGTCATGAACAATTTCTTTAGTATATCGCCATCCATGTATTTACATGCAATTCTGAAGTTAGAAAGCATTGCATAGGCTCCTTGCACAATATTCTTTATGTGGTCCTCAGGTGATAGTTTTCTATCTAGAACCACTCCTAGATCTCTTTCTTTATCAGAATTCTTTAAAGATTTCTCACATAATATATAGGTTGTGTGGGGTCTATGTTCTCCTATTCCACATTCCATAACATGACATTTATTAACATTAAATTCCATTTGCCAAGTGGTGCTCCATATACTTATTTTGTCCAGGTCTTCTTGAAGGGCATGACAATCATCTAAATTTCTTATCCTTCCTATTATCTTAGCATCATCAGCAAACATGTTCATATAATTCTGTATACCAACTGGTAGATCATTTATGTACACAATAAACATCACTGGTGCAAGAACTGAACCCTGTGGTACTCCACTTGTGACATTTCTCCATTCCGATACATTGCCTCTGATTACTGCCCTCATTTTTCTATCAGTCAGAAAATTTTTCATCCATGATAGAAGCTTACCTGTCACCCCTCCAATATTTTCCAGTTTCCAGAACAACCTCTTATGTGGAACTCTGTCGAAAGCCTTTTTTAGGTCCAGATAGATGCAGTCAACCCAGCCATCTCTTTCCTGTAATATCTCTGTGGCCCGATCATAGAAACTGAGTAAATTCGATACACAGGATCTTCCTGATCGAAAACCATACTGTCTGTCTGATATTATATCATTTCTCTCCAGGTGTTCTACCCATTTAGTTTTGATTAGCTTTTCCAATACTTTCACTATTACACTTGTCAATGATACAGGTCTATAATTGAGGGGGTCTTCCCTGCTGCCACTTTTGTAGATTGGAACTATGTTAGCCTGTTTCCACACGTCTGCTACGATTCCTGTACACAGGGATGCCTGAAAGATCAGGTGAAGTGGAATGCTGAGCTCAGATGCACATTCTCTCAGAACCCATGGTGAAACGCCATCTGGGCCAGCTGCTTTGTGTGTGTGTGTGTGTGTGTGTGTGTGTGTGTGTGTGTGTGTGTGAAGCTATAGCATTCCTAAAACCTTTCCTCCTCCGTGTGGTGTGAAGGTATTGACCCAGGGGTAGCAGTGCATAAAATCTGGAGAGCCACTGAAGGGGCCCAAAGAATTGGGTGTTTCATTACACTCAACATTGAGTTTTTATCATTAAAAGTAAAGTTCTGTGCAAATTTGGCTTAAGAAAACCTGGATTTTGATGTCTTTGCAGCATTTGTGTAATATTTGATAATTTTAGTGAAATAGTAACTTGGATATTTGTACAGTATTATTTTTTTAAGTTTAATTTCTGTTTTATCAGATGCCTCTGAAGTAATGGACATGAGTAATGCAGATGCTGAAGGAGTTAAGCATCTTGATGGTAATGGTTCTTCCCGGGAACAATCTTGTTCTGTGACATATATACTGTTAGCCATTGTTATAGCTCTGGTGGGAATTGGAGTATCATACATTACATTTCGAGGAACAAAAGCATTAACCTAAAGTTACATGTAATTTTTGTATGTATTTTATTTATCATTAAGAAATAAGGCAAATTGTCCATCACAGCAACGATATTTTCCAAGAAACTTCAATATGTTACAAGACAAAGGAGTTTTGTACATTAAGAAAATTCATTTGCTAGTTTGAGCATGAGAGATGTTAATTGAGCAGGTGCATGAATGGCTTTTATTTTGATGTAATTACTTTCAAATTGGAAAGATATATGGAATGACAAGGGAAAGAGTTTTTTCTAGTTTAGATGATTTTTGTGTCCTGATTTATAATAGGGATTTTGGTTTTTATGTTGAGTAGTCAATTTTAACACATTCAAAAGGTCTTAAGGGGTTAATGTTTGCTACAATTTAACTGCTTAATTTAAACAAATTTGGAGGAAACATGGTATGTAGATAGATTAAAATAAGTTCTACGTTAATTTTTATTAATTTTAAAAGTACAGTACATATAATCTTGGAGCATAGGAAATAGTTATGCAGTATTATACATCTGGCAAAAATTTAGTCACAAAAAGTAATTATGAATATATATCAGGACTTGTGGGGCTTAGGTTTTTGTAATTTTTTCAACTAATTTCTTGGTAAAATAGTTTTTGAGACAGCAAGGAAATTTGTTTTGAATATATTTATTTATATATTTATTGATTTATTTTCCCTAGAATTTTACTCCAGTTATCATGGTGGAAATTGACTCTAATTCTCTCTCACAAAGCAATACTGTAACACTTCAGCATTGCATGCATGCTTATCATATAATCTCTCAGACTGTTTCTCACCTGTTTTGCTTTCCCACATTTTGAGAGTTCTTTTGTTTCATCCATTTGAGCCCATTGTATATTAACAATATACAATATAAAATATACTGTACATGTATTTTTTATGTTCATGTTTTTTTTAGCACTTTACACTACTAATCAAAATAAAACATTGGTGTGACCTCATATCTAAGGTTTTTCAAATGTGTTAAAAGAAAAAAGTTGAATAGCAGAAACTTTTGAATAAATAAAAAAATTTGAAGTAATATTATATATAATTTCACCGAAAAAACAGTATGCGTTCTTTTCTAGCTCATGATTCTAAACATGACAACATCAAAACATGAAAAATAATGCTTATTAAAAATTTATTTTTCACTCAAAATGTTATTTTATAAATAAAAACTTTGAAAACAAAAAACAATTATCGGTATATTTCTGATACAGTACTTGATTTTTGGGGAGCCCCTTGGTGGTTTCTTGTAACTATATCGCTAAGAATGCTCCATACTATAAGTCACATCATTCACTGGAGTTCTGTTTGGCCTACCAAGGACCAGAGCCAGAACTTAGCTCCTCACAAAGGTGCAGAGAGAAAATAACATTCCACCATTTCATCGGGAAAGCATCCAGAAAGTCATTGAAGTTTTATGGACAACTGCAGGATTCACAAGACTCGAAGCCTTAAAACTGCCAAACAAATCCAGAAATGATTCAAACAAAACCAGATAATTCACTTGAAACTAGCTCAAACCCATTAGTACCAGTCAGCGTAACCAGGTAGCCAAGAGCTCAGTCCTCCGCCAGCTCACCAGTTTGTAGCTGATGTGTTGCCTAATGTCTCGTGGTGGTTCCCACCAAGGCTATGTAGTTTTCTTCTTTACAACTGCATGATTCCTCTGTGCCTTCTCCTTGGGAGGATGCCTTTCTTTCCCATGCATTGGGCAAGGGTTTTGACTCTTCTATGTAACCTTCATGGCAAACTCCTGTGGCTGTCAGGAAGCCTGAATTGGGGCCTTCGTTGCACATTGCTATTTGGTATATTGTTCATTATGAGAGGGATCATATTCTTATGGGAGAGGGGTTTTCTTGTCCTCCTGATAGGCATAATTTTGATATCTCTGCAGCTCTTCCCAGGGTCCATTTCCATTTTGGTCCTGAGGATTCATCTTGCTGGAGGTTTCCCTCTTTTTGAATTTCTCCTTTTGTTGCTCGTGAGGACCTTATGGTTTCTCTCCTGCAAAATTTGAGCCTTGCTTCCATGATAGACCCTACTTCCTTTGAGTTCAGGTTGGCATTGCCATATTGGCTATGTTATGAGGGTCCAGACTCATTCTGGCTGGCTGACAACCCTCATTTTTTTCCATGGGGTTCTGTTATTCCTGTATGCTTGAGTGGCATATGGTGGTGAATGTTTTTTTTAGGTGTTCTTGGGTGGCCCTCCTTGTTCCCTGCTCATGGACTGTCTGTTGCTCCTACTCTTGCCAAGGATGTGGGTAGGTGGTAGCTTCATATTCAGCAGCCTGTGCTGTCTGCAGCTCTTACTGCAGAGAATCACAGAGCTCATGTGCACTTGGCGATGGTCATGTGTTTTTGCACCCTCATGAGCTTTTTGCTGATAACCTCCACGATGACGTGAACTCATTTGGCTTGGTTCCAGGTGCGGAAGCCTCGATACCTGCAGTACCAGCTGCAGTGGCCTTGCCAAAGATGCTTGCCCCCCATCCTTCAGGAGGTGGTGGCAGCATTTTACACTCCTCTTGTGTCAGTGGTTCATCCTAGCCCAGTCTTCAAATTTGGCTTAGTCCTTAACCCTTTTTGTCCACCTCCCCTGTTCCGTCTCTCTTTCCTGAGGATATTGTTGTGCAATTCCCTTTGCTTGCTGCTCTGTCTTGCTATTCGATTTCCCAACTCTTGGCCACTCTGGGTTCTGTTCCTTGCTCTTGCAGGCAGTCTGGTAGAGCTGGGGGCCATGCTTGCTTGTGGTTAAGATAGGCTCTCAGGGATACCAGATTCTTAGGATGTTGTACTTCCTGCTAGGGGGCTCTTCTTCTGCTCATTGGTGCTGCTCTTTGTATCACAGAAGAACATCGCTTCTCCTAGCTCGCATCAGCTCTTTCATAGTTCGCCCTTTTGATGATGCTATGGGGTCCATCTCACTCCCATCCCACGGGAACGAGATGAACAAATATCCATGGGCATATTTGAGCTCGGGGTTTTTAGCAGACAAACATGACCATGGTGGCCAGGTATTTAATCAATGTTCCTGGTTCTCATCCTTCCTGTGTTGCCCTGGGCCCTATTTCCTGACTGATGGTCTCCTCTTCAAATTACTGTAGTACCTACTGCCTCTTTTTTTTCCCTGGTAAGTTCCTCAGTTTTTTTCTGTGGTTATTTAGCCAGAGGGAACCACCAAGGGACTCCCCAAGAAACCCAGCATTGGAGCCCCAGTGGTTGCCTGTCTTCCTCGCTCCCTCTCTTCTAGGTTCATCAGTTCACTAGGGTGATTTTATCTGCTGCAGAACTGGATGGCGAGCTGGCAAAGGACCGAGCTCAAGGCCACCTGGTGAGGGCAATTAATACTAACGGGTTTGAACTAGTTTCAAGGAAATTGTTTTCTTTTGTTTGAATCATTTGAAGAGTTATTTGGCACTTTTGAGGCTTCAAGTCTTGTGAACCCAACAGTTGTCTGTAAAGCTCCACTGACTTTCTGAATGCACCAGGTTCTGGCTCTGGTCCTCAATAAGTAGACCAAACACAATTTCCGTGGCTGATTTGACTTGTAGTATGGATCAATCTTGGCGAGATAGCTACTGTACAGGAAGCCACTAGGGTTCTACCAGAAAGAGGGATTTCATTACATTCAATGCTCTGTTTTCCACATCACCATCTGGCACCCATGTTCTGCTGATGGGTTTAGCCTCGTGGATCAGAAGCCATATGTGAATTTTCCAGAAAACTATTCAGGGAATGACGACTGCTGTATTTTGGTACAAACCCACACCAGAGAAAAACAATGTTGAATTTTTTTCAATATTGCAAAAAAACATTACAGTACTTAGGACGTGATTTTTGTGGTTAACCTTTTTTAGTTTAATTTGGTTTTCATTAGTAAATTCTTCATGCAATATGCATTATGTATAAATTTTACCCTTCCAAATAAATCCATTTATCACTTGATAATGGAGTATTTTCTAATACTGTATTGTGGGAATAGTTGAACTCAGTAGGTGTAGTGGGAAAGTGTTGATGTAATAACTTGAAAATATATACTGTATTAAAAAACTGGTATACATATATGTACTGTATATTAATGATTGATATAGTAAAACATTTCTAGAAATCAAATGTTGGGGAAATAATACCCAGTATTACTCTACAGCATTGTAAAGGAGGTAGCCCTTGATCTATGCAGGAAGCTTATGTTCCTCAAAAAATGCTTAAATCAAAATTGAAGGTACTGTATATGCTGCAGGCATGTCAAACTGAGGGGTCCCCCAAGGGCCATATGGGTCACATTTGTGTTGTCATGGCGGCCACACACGACAACTAATTGAAGTCATTTAATAACAATTATTGCAGAATATTGTATCCACTAAATTACATGGCAATATAGTACAGTATTACAGTATCCTTTGCGTGGTGCTTGCAAAGGGCAGCGTGTTTGACATGCCTGGATGGGATAAATAGGCCTACCTTGAGGCTACCTTGAGGTGCTTCCGGGGCTTAGTGTCCCCGCGGCCCGGTCGTCGACCAGGCCTCCTGGTTGCTGGACTGATCAACCAGTCCAGAACCTGGCCTAGGTTCTAGTGACCTCTAACAGTCTACATTTTCCACTCTATTCAACAAAATGCCTATTTTAATGCTATTACTTACAGCTCTTTCCACTCTTCAGCCATAAATTCAGCATATAATAAAATTCAGACTGCCTGGAATGTATATTGATGCGTAAATTTAACCCAAACGTTTCATAAAACATAAGAATATGTACAATACAGTGCTGAGAGAATCGTAGATCCATGGTTTAGCCACGGTAAGACATGTTAATTCATTCTCTTCCTATGAGATTTACCTGCACACTTTGATAAAAAGTGCTAAACCCTTTGTATAAGAGGGTTTAAACTTTACATCTCCAAATATACATGATCCAGTACTGTACTGCACAAATTGTGAGCCATCTGTACACTTGTTTTGTTATTATTTCAGAACATCAGAATACCTTATTTATTGTTGCATTTGACTTAAGTGGTTAGATTCCCCCACCAGAAAAATAACTGTGTATCAGCTGTGTTTTAATCTTTCATCACTATTCACAAGCCTGGGAGTGGCTGAGTAGTTACAGCTAGATGGTATGGAAGTAGGACATACAATGCTCGATATACTGTTCTGTTTACTATTGTCATGTAGAGGATATAAAGTTTGCTATGTCCCTGTAGCCAATGAGTGTGGTTGTCCATGTGGTCACTCATCCATTTATTGGCCAGACACAGTGCAGTACCACAAAAATCTGCTTATACAGTACAGTACTGCGCTACAAAAAACTAAGACTTCAAAAATTATTTCTGTATACAGTAAAAAGATTTAGAATCAATAAATAAGACAGAATACTGTACTTTGGAAGTAATTTTAGTAGATTTATAAATATTTTTCAGACAAAATGGGAATTATTAAATCATCATAAGTTGACAATTATACAGTACAGTATATAGCAGTCATTTTGGGAGTTTACAGCTATTTAAGTTGGAAATGCATCTCTTAGTTAAATTGTCATTTATCAGTGCATTTTCCAACCAATATCTTGGTGTTTTTGTTCTGATCATATTCAGATCCATTTGTATTTAACTAATATTTGTTCCTCACTTATTTTAGAATTCTGTTTGTACTTTTTTTTTTTTTTTTTTTCCTATTTTATTACAATCTTATTTTCTTCTTAATGTATCCTCTTTAAGTTCAGTATACTGTACCACCACCAAACATTTGCCACATTTTCAGTGATTTAATTGCTCAACTTCTTTTCAGTATATTAATCTGATATTTGAATGATATAAACCCCCACTTGGGCTTACAGTATACAGTATATATATTTTACATCTTAATATTTAATTTTGCTCTCCATCACCTAATTAGGATTCACATATTACAGATTCTTCTTTTTCATAACGGTTCTTCACATTTCCTTCATTCAGCAATGCAATATAGACCATAGCACAGTGGTACCTCAACTCTCACTCGAGAATTCCGGATTTGATCCCCAGGTGGGACACAAATGGTCGGGCATATTTCCTTTCTCCAGATTAATCTGTTACCCTAGTCATAAATAGGCACTCGGGAGTTGGGCAACTGTTGAGGGGTTGAATCCTGGGAAAGATCAGTAGTTGACCTATGGAAACCTCGATAAGCCTGAGTACAGGCTTCCTGTCCTCAACAACAGAAATCACCACCACCACCACATTCTACATATCAGAAATATCCAAAATGTACGTAATGGATTTTTTTTATTTGTTATCAAGTTATAAAATATTGTACAAATTATTTATCTATATTTTGCCCTCTTACATTGTTTCTAAATTATCCACTTGCCTTATTTTATAATTTTTCCATTATACAGGCTGTATTTATATATATATCTTATCAAGGGTAGTCTGCATATGCTAAGATTTTGGAAAAACCTAAGATAAAGAATAGACTATTTGTAGATAATGTTTTACCAGTCTACTCTCATCTTGGCATTTTTCTACATTGCTGACAGTATTTATGACTAACAGAAAATCCTTTTACCAAATAAAAAATGTTATTCACTAAACTCAAATTTTATTTTTAAGAGGTTGGTCTAAAATATTTGTAATAAATTTGTATCACTGCATATATCAACATAATCAAATGTGCATAGTGCCTACACTTCCTTAAATCATGTACTGTATCTCAATAGCTTGTATATCCATACAACATTAATACACATTAATCCATACAACATTAATACACCAATGATTTTGTGAACTGGTAATATTCTGTATTATATTGTATTTTCTGTAGCTGCTTTATTTCTACTTAATCAAAATTTTCTTATCAAAAAATATCTATGGAATAAACATCATTCATCAGCATTATTACATAAATATTCTTATAATATTTATTTTATCTATTAATAATTATCATTTATAGAACAATTTTACAAAATATAGAATCAAAACAGCAATAAATATATTGAAATTTTGTATATATACTGTATATGATGACATAACAGTTTGATCAGTTCATAACTTTTATGTAATTTAAGCATTATCATAATTCAATTGCTTTGTTTCAGTTATATGAAGAGTGGAAACACTGAACACACACATTTTATATATATGAAAGAAAACTTCAGTGAGCCCCAACCCATAAATCATTTAAGAACTCTACGACCCATGAACCTGCATTATCAGGGCTCACCCCCTGGCATGTAGTCCAAATGCAGATTCGAACCCTGCTCGGGTCATAAGAGTTCTTTAGTGACAAAATAAATAAATAAATAAATAATCATTCTTTGCTGCAACATTTTCAGAAAATGTTGCACCATTTTATTTTAATGGAACATGATTGTCATCACTTTCCAAAGTATTGCACACAAAAAGTTGCCGTTTGTGAGCGATTCCATATTAAAATTTAATTGACTACTATGTATGAGCTAATGTAAATTAAACATATGAACTGAAATGGGTTAGTCATGTGTTTTCTAAAAGTTGGTTTCAGTGCTACATTGGTGCATTATGTTAAACATTTTGTTCATAATGCTTGGGTTGTCACCTGTGTCGTTTGACAATCTTTGTGCCAGTGTAATTTTTTTTTACATACTATGGATTAATTATTGCCGTTATTCTATCCTTAGTATACTGATTGTAAATATAGTCTCAAAATAATAATTTGATTAGGGTTTGCAAATGACAAGTTTGTAGAATTAAAATAACTTTGTAATAATTTATAATAATTAACTAAATACAATGAAGATGAGAATAAAATCAAACAAGATATTTATTTTAGTTTTTTTTTTTTCTATTATACTGTACTCTCATTTGCAATTTTGAAGGGTGGCTCTTGTATCTAATACTTAGAATGTTAGTTTTATTAGTACATGTATAACTGTGTAATCTATTTTAAAAATTATGCAGGTGCTAGTAATGTATGGTACATGGAAAAACTCCACAAAATTAGATCACTAACAAAAATGTATTTATAAAACTGTACTGAAATTAAATAACCATTGTTGGATCCTGAGGTGATCTAAACTATGTAATTAGGCTTGATAACAATTTTTACAATACTTATTTGCAAATGAAGGATAATAAATGTGTCTTATTCAATATAAGAGGGGAAAACATTGGAAAATAAGAGAGAGAGATAGACAAGGTGATATTGTTGAATAGAAACTTAAGGATCTCTGCTTTGTTATAAAGGGGCCAATACAAAAAATAATAATACATACTGTATTCCTCTTGGGACAACCATGCTAAGTAACATTTAAGATTAGAGAACTTAGCCGTAAGTCAAACTTCAACCATTATTTTTTGCAAACATTAATTATATTCATAGTTTAATTAATAGTTTATTAAGGATTCTGATGCCTGAGTAGGTATTCATTGCTGCATTATTTTTAAATTGGATATGGGTTTGCACTCTTATGGCTAGGAAGCTTGTAGCTTTCTTGAGGAATCCCTACCCAAAGGCAAGTCAATGTGATCAACACAGTACAGTGAGATTTAGGAAACACATATCAAGGAGCTCCAGGAAAAGCCAATGGCCTAAGTATTGTAGAACAGGTTGATGATCGTGGTGTCCCAGGAAACATAAAGGTATAGTGAATTTGAAAAATAATTATGACAAAACAAATACTGTATGCAAAAATGAGTGAACAAATGAAATAAATAAAGTTGACCTTCAAAACCATTGCAGATGACGATAACAAAGATGGCTGCTGGTATAAGGAAGGACAAAACAAAAGATGGATTTTGATGGCTTTGATGAGGAAAATATTAGCATAGTTGGTTTGCACAAGTTGGCAAAAATAGAGAATATTGTAATATATCATGTGGCCATAATTAGAAACTTGAGGAGCAGTAATGAAAGCTTGAGTAGCAAGGTAACAGCTTTGGAAGGTCAAATAAAGGTATGATCTGAGGATAAAGAACACCGGGAAGCTAAAAGAAAAGTCGTGCAGGTGGAAAATAAAATATTAAAAATAGCTTTTGAAGAAGTTAATGGGGATGTTAGTGAATATGATGCTAGGCAAAGAAATTCATGAAAAAAGCTTTTGTCAGTAAAGATGAAAGAGGTTACACAGCTATGGAAAAGTGCAAAGAGGATAAGCACCTAACCTATGCATAAACAGCCAGAGAGAAAATTTAAGAAGAGGTTAATTAAGGAAGCCAGAAACTGCAGCAACCAAATAAAGTGCAGACACGAGACAGAAAATCAGAGAGGAACTGACATCAAACACAAAGTTAGAATAAAACAAAGTTGATAGAAGCCCTTAATTTTTAGTTTCAATGAAAAGGAAGCAACATCTAGGTAAAAAAGAGCCACAGAAGAAGTAAAAATAGTAGATAAAATTGTTGGGTTAGTGGAAGGCCTTACAACTAAAGATAATGTCTGGCTACAGAAGAATTGGTAGGTAAGATAAGATAAAATATTGACCCTTAAGGATTACTGTAGATGGAGCAAAACAGATGGAAAAAGTACTCAGGAATGTTAGGAAATTGCAAAGTGATGAGGATGGGAAATTGTGGCTGTTAAGGCAAGAGTTTTCACAGGAAAACAGAAGCTGAAACAACCTCGTTGAAGCAAAACATTTAAAGGAAAGTAGGAATGAAGAGGAAATCAATTATTTTTTTTACAAGGGGATAAGGATTGGGAAGCCTGTGAAATTGTACAAAAAAAGCAAACCAACAAAATCATTAGAGGAAGGGGGAGTAAAGGACAAAGAAAGAGGGGAAAAATGTTATTGAAAATTGTATATACTAACACAAGGGGAAAGAGAGAGAAAAAATACTGGAGATAAATGATATAATACAGCTTAAGATGCCAGATATTGTTGCACTAATGGAAACAAAACTTGAAAATATTTTAAATTATGTATTCTCAGGGAGCTACTCAATATGGAGATAACAGAAAAATTAGGAAAGGCAGAGGCATTGCTGTGCTGATAAGAAACCACCTGAAGTAACAGAATTAATAACTGACAACCTATGAGGAGTTGACATAATGGCACTGGAGATTTGTAATCAGGATGATAAGCTAATAATCATAAATCCCTATGGTCCACCAGCAAACAACACAGAGGAGCAGCTGGATGGCAAATGCAAGGGCCTCATAATGATCATGAGACTAAGAGCAGATAAAGGTAAATCATGATTGTTGATACTTAGTGACTTCAACTTAAAATCAATAGCCTGGGAGGCCTATGAAGGAAGAACAAATGAATTTTGAACTTGCAGTCAATAAACCTCATCCTGGAGACATTCGTGTAGTAACACATTTAAGTAGGCCAAGAGAATGAGGGAAGAGGAAGTTCCTTCAATGCTGGATTTGATATTCACCAGGAAAGAAGAGAGATTTGACGTTCGGTACTGTCCTCCCATTGATAAGACGGTCCATGCCTTTTTTGGAAATAAAATAAATAATGTGTTATAATCTAGAAGAGAATGGTAAAATGAATGTTGAAAAACGTGTTTTCAAAAGAGGACACTATGGAGAACTTATCAAGTTCTTTGATGAAATTGATTGAAAAGAATTGTTAGCCAACAAAGTAAACGAGATGTATGCCAAATTTTGAGATATATGATAAAGGCACAAATAATTTATACCAAAACAGATATGCAGAACTAAAAGCATGATTAGTTTAACAGAAATTGTGAGAGGGCCAGAGAAGAAGAAAAAATTAGTTGAATACAGGAAGAGGCCTCATCTCAATTGTACTAGTTGTACAAACAACCAAGATACAACTATACAGCAGTGAGGAGAAAGGCAGAAAGAAATGTAGAAAAAGGGATAGTGGACAAATTATAAATGTAAAACAGAACCAGTTCTATTCTATAACTACAGAATCATTTTTAAATACATTGATGGCAAAATATTAAGGAAATTGTTCACAACCTTGAGACCAAAATTGGAATATGAAATGGTTGTATGGTGCCAGTATTCCAAGAAGCACATCAATACCCGGAAAGACATGCAATTAAATAGCTTCTGAAACTGAAAAGAAGAGCTGTGAGAAGAGGCTAAAGGTGTTAAATATACCTAAGCTAGAAGATAGAAAAAAAAGGTGATATGATTACTACTGTACATACAAAATAATAACAGGAATCAAGAAAATTGACAGAAGAATTCCTGAAAATTGAATCTTCAAGAATAAGAGGTCATAGACTGAAGCTAAGGAAACAAAGCTACAAAAATGAAAAAAATTATCTTGCAGAGTGGTAGACAGCTGGAACAAGTTAAGTGAGGTGGTGGTGGAGGCCAAGACCATCAATACAGTTTCAAAATGTCATATGACAGAGTACTGGGAAGATGGGACACCACGAGCATAGCTCTCATCTAGTAGACTACACCTAGATACAGTAATAACAAATTTAGTTAGATGCCTTAGCCCGATTGATTCATCAAGCGCCAATCATCCATCTTACTATACTAGGTGTCACTTATTGTTTCATTAACTGAGTGTAAAAATGTTATTTGTGTAAAGCTAACCTATTTAAATAGATGAAAGAACTGCAAGACAAAATGTTATCACCCTTAGCATGCAAAGTCTTAAAACAGGATCACATCCTAATAAGCTTCCATATGTAATTATTATTTTGCAATTTAACATTTAAGAGAAGAAAGAACATATAAGGTAATAAATATTTTATAATCTATTGTGATCTAAAGTTAAGCATAGGGCCTATAAAATATTTTTGAGATTGGTGCTTAGTGTTCATGGCAAACAGGATTCAGGTGTTAAAATAGTTGATAATAATCATGTATCATAATACAGTATAAGAATATTCAATTATTATGAAAGTATATCTAGAATGTATGTTTCTGGTTTAGATATCCTGAAGCTAAGATAATATATATTTAGTTTTTTACCAAATTACATATTTATGTATAAAGGAATGATATAAAGGCATCTCGTTAGTTTTTCATTTTCTCCTAAAGGATAATATTTAGCCTAATACTAAATGATTTTATAAATCCATCTTCCTCACAAGTGGTGCCTTGATGTTGTAGGAGCTTGAGTACTGTGCTTCAATGATACAGAGTGCTTCTCTTCCTGTCCAATAGTCTCAGCTGGGCCAAAGGGTTATTTTCTCCAATGTATTTCCATGCATGGAGATCTGTACATTCCATTGTACAGATTTCCATGAATGGAGATCAACTTCCACATGCGGCTTCACCTGCATGTAGAAGTTAAGCATTATCTTGGAGCTACAGCTCTTAGAAGGCAACATTTCTTTGAAAAGTTGTAACATTTTAAGACTCGGTGATGCTCACTCCGGACTGTCCGGATTGTTACATGTTATACAGTTTTAACCTAAACCTGGGTTTACACACTCACTATCCTGAAATGTTCAATATGTCTTGCTTGTTTGCATACATCATCAGAGTCTAATTACAGTACAGTGTATCTCCACTTAATGAATTTAATCCATTCCCAGGCAGGTCGTAACTCAAAACAAATTTCCCCCATAAGAAATAATGTAAATTGAATTAATCCGTTCCACACCCCCAAAAACATTAATTTAAAAATACATTTTATACCGAATACAGTACCACTCTTTTTGTACTAGCTACAATACAGTATGTATATCTTACCTTCATTGAGGACTCTTGTTGGCGTATGGAAGACGGTGAGGAGAAGGGGAGGAGAGGTGTTACTGTTTGGAAGGAGTCCCCTTCCATTATAACATCAGGCAATGATGACTTCTCTGGTTTCTCTGGTTATGGGCTATTCATGCCCGTGCCACCTCTTGGGTGGATTAATCTTTATCAATCAATCAATCAATCACTTCTCTGGGGGGTACTCTGCTACGTTTTGCAGGCATACCACTAGGACCTGGTTGTAGCTCACTGCTTGTTTGTCTTACTAAAAATCTTTCTAAAGACACTTGTTTTTCGCTACATTTTAACACTTGTCTGCAGTGAGACATCACAATGTCATTAAAAAGATCAATGCAACAGTCTGCTACAGCTTTATCTGGGTGAGTTTTTTCAACAAAACTTTGCAGTTCTTCCCATACTTCACACATTTTCTTAATGAGGAAGGGACATCCTCTACAGCCTCTACTCTCAACTATTTTCTTAGGTTGAACCTTACCACTGACTTTCTTGGAACCCATGGCATGATATATAATTACTTTTATGTTCAAAAAAACAAAAAAGCACAAAAACAATGAAATTCTTTACACGTGCGATCGTCACTAAGTGGACGATTCTGGTAAACTAAGCCGGGGTCGCCCGTGCCACCAGGAACCACGTGCTCGGTCGACCCATATGTATATCAACAAAGTTACTACAGTAGTCAAGGCAAAGGTCATAAGTAGTCGCATTTTTCAACAAAGTTTGGGTTGTAACTCAAAAAATTCGTAAGTCGAGGTGCCACTGTATAACAGTTAACTTCCGCCTGTTCCATGTTACAAGAACTATTGTTTGCCATGTGAATGAGTAATGTACCATTGTTATCTGCTGTATGTGTATGAAAAGAGTAATGTAGTTTATTAGTTCCTGAGCATCATCATAGGTGTTGCACCCCTGCCACTACTATTGAGGGCTTCTGATCCTTGCCTGCCCTGTAAATTTCAAATGTTTTGTTACATTGAGAAAATGCATTCTCACAGCCCTTTTTGCCTCCTAGTCTATTTTTTCCAGATTCTCTAACATGTTCTTATGCACAATAAGAACACAATACACAATATTGCACAATAGTGATTGCACAATAGTGATTGCAGTTGGTTCACAACTGAAAGGTCCCAGATTCAATTCCTGAACAGGTTGAAGATATCTGGGCAAGTTTTACCTAGCTGTAAAGAGGTACTCAGGAGTCATTAACTGTTGTGAGTTGCCTTCAGAGAAAGGTCAGTCCTTTGTCTAAGTTAACCTCAGTAAGCCTAACAGTACAGTATTCCTGTCCCTGGCAATGGGAAATCTTTACCACTCTGCTCCTCAAGGCTCATTTTTAAGAGAAGAATAAGGAGCACCTTACTAAGAGTAGCTGCCTTAGCTGAAATTGCAACAATTCATTAATAAATCTTCATCAAAATTCAACCTTGATACAGTTATAACTGTCATAAGAGAAAAAGGCAATAATGATTAAAGTGTAGCCTTTACACACAATGGAGGTGAGTATAAGTCTGTCCCCCTTGTGATACTAATGAGGTACATGGCTCAATTTCTTTACAGAGCTTTATTTATATACAGGGGTACCTCAGTTTAAGAATTTAATCCGTTCCAGGAGACGGTTCATAAACCGAAGCTAATTTCCCCATAAGAAATAATGGGAAATGAATTAATCCATTCCTGACTCCCCAAAAACTTCACTTTAAAGTAAATTTTATATCTAATTCACCCAAATCTACACTACAAAAGTATGTTCAAGTTATTACTTGCCCCTTGCTGATGACGCCTGTTGGCGTATGGAAGATGGTGAGGAGGAGAGGTGTTACTGTTTGGAAGGGGAGTCCCTTCCATTATAACATCAGGCAGTAAAGATTTTTCTGGAGTGCACTCTCTGGTACGTTTTGCCTGCATACCACTAGGTCCTGATTGTGGCTCACTGCTTGATTTTTTCACAACGAAACGATCCATTGAAGATTGTTTTCCCTTCTTCGCAACATTTGTCTGTTGTGAGGCATCACATTGTCATTGAAAAGATTAATGCAATGGCCTACTACAGCTTTCTCTAGGTGAGTCATTTCAATAAAAGTTTGCATTTCTTCCCACATCTGATACCACTTCCTAATTGTTGAGGAAGGGACTTTCTCTTCTGCTTCATCCTCCTCTGAAGAAATATTCCCAGCTGCCTCTTGTTACTGCTCCATTTCAAGGGCTTGGAGTTCTTCGGTGGTCAATTCTTTGTTGTGTTCTTCCACCAACTCCAGAGAACCCTGATCTCTGGATCAGGGTTCTTTGAGTCACTTCTTACCAGGCTTTGTCAATGAGTTTTAAAGCACTACAAATGTTAAAATGGTGTTTCCAGACCTCTTTGAGGGTGAGGTTTGTGGCTTCAGTCACTTCAAAACATTTCTGGAAAAGTGCTCTTTCATAAAGTTTCTTAAAATTCGCTATGGTACGCTTTCTGATCCATAGGCTGAATTACAGGAGTGGTGTTAGGAGGAAGGAACTTTATTGTGAGAAAATTATATCTATTCAACAATGCATCCTCCAAGCCTGGAGGATGAGCAGGAGCATTGTCAAGGAGAAGCAGGGCCTTGAGTGGCAAACTTTTCTCCTGCAGATATTTTTGTATGGCAGGACACACCACATCATTCACCCACTCCATAAAAAAAATCCAAGTCACCCATGCCTTATTATTAGCCCTCCACATCACACACAATTGATTTTTCTGCACACCGTACTTTTTGAAAACCCTTGGATTTTCAGAATGATACACAAGCAAGGGTTTAATTTTCAAATCGCCACTCGCATTTCCACACAGCACAAGCGTAAACCTAACTTTCATAGGCTTGTGTCCGGGCAATGATTTCTCCTCCTTGGTAATGTATGTCCTCTTAGGCAATCTTTTCCAGAACAGTCCTGTCTCATCACAAACACTTGTTGCGGTAGGTATCCCTCAGCCTCTACAAACTCTTTAAATTCTTCAATAAATCTTTCAGCCACTGGTTTGTCTGAGCTGGCAGCCTCCCCATGCCTCACAACACTATGAATACCACTTCTTTTTCTAAATTTGTCAAAACATCCCCTGCTTGCCTTAAAGTCTTCAGTATCTGCACTCGTTCCAGGGGTTTTCTTTACAAGGTCTTCGTGCAATACCCTGGCTTTCTCACAAATGATGGCCTCTGAAACACTATCACCCGCTAACTCCTTGTTGTGTATCCAAATTAATAACAACTTTTCCACATCCTCAAGTACTTGTGGTCTTTGTTTTGTGATTGTTGATACGCCTTTTGCCACTTTAGCACTTATAACGTCCTTTTTCATGGCAAGTACAGTGCATATCGTTGACATGAATTTGTTGTACTACCTAGCTAGTTCAACAACACGAGTTTCATTTTCATGCTTATGCATAATCTCTTGTTTTTCCTCTATTGTCATTCTCACATGCAATTTCTTGCCTTGAACCTCATCACTAGCTTTCTTTGGACCCATGGCAAGATATATAATTACTTTTATGCTCAAATGGCCAAAAATCCGACAAAGAGCTGTAAATTCTTGTGAAAAATTCAGGCGGGATAATCAATGGGCGCGAGGCGCAATCGCTGTGCCACCATGCACTAGGTCGGCCATACGCGTATCAACAAACTCGTATCCCGATTCAAATTTTCCGAACAAATTGGGCTCGTAACCCGAAAAGTTCGTAAACAGCGACGTTCGTAACCCGAGGTACCACTGTACTAAAAGCAAAATGTGGATAAAGTGCAAATATTTTAAGTATTGCATCATTAACACCAAAATGTGCAATTTCATGGAATGTTAGTTTAGATTTAACTCCATATGAATAAATTAAATATAAGAACCATTATTGGGGTAAGGAAGGCTATACTTAGACTTATCGAGGTCTCCCTTAGCCAATTACTAACATCCAGGTACCTATTTACTGCTAGGTCAATAGAAACATCAGATGAAAGAAAATGTGCCCACTATTTGTATCCAGTCTAGTGACTGAACCTTGCTCCCTCAATTGTGAGTCAAGGGAACCTACATCTCCAGGGAATGTAGCTGCTGATGCATACCTCTGTGAGATCAAGCTGCTGCCCAGGGAAGGTAGCCTCAGCCACCTGTACCTCGAGGGTACCTACATGCTGCCCCTAACCTCTCCACAGTATCTAGCTGCAGTCATTTACCTCTGACTTGTAAAATACTGAAAGGCATGTGTTAATTTATTTCTACAGTGGTACTTTTAAAGTACCGTACCTCTTTACATTTAGTCTAGTACAAACAAAATCTTTCCTTAAAATTACAAAACACAGACAAAACATTCTGGCTAAATCAAATGCATATTCAATTATTTATATGCAATTTATTTTCATTAACAGCATAATCAATATTCAACAGAATAGTAACATGGAGATATGATATAGATATCAAATACCCTTAGAGTGGCAAGGCTGGTAAAATTTGATACAGTATTCCATTGTAAGAGGAGCACTCCTTAAATTATATGTCTGGAAAGACAAGATCATGACATTCAGAAGAAATTTTAAGATTCAAGTTTCCAATATAGGTAATTTGTGATCTTTGCCTTCAAATATTAATGCTCAATTAACTTGCTGTAAGATCCATCACTGTTTATTGGTTTATAATTACACGTCACATGGGAAAAACATATAATCTATACTCAGTATTAGAATAAAAATTTAATTTTGAATACTGTATAATGAAATACCTTTTTTTGATGGGCCCTTAGTCATTTCCTGAGCTAAGTACTGGTAAAGTCATGCATTAGGGAGCACAGTGAAAAAAACACCCACTATAAAACTCAGAAATGAACCTTTAGTACATAGCCCAGAGGATAAATCACTCTAGCAAAGTTCAGGTTGCCAAAAAAAAGGTGCTTGAGGTCCCAATGGAAAAGCAGAGACCTCCCACCTGCAGCTAGAAATAGTGGCACAGCTACATCTGGGCTTACTCAAAAGAGGAAAGAGTTGCACCTGTATCCAAGACCAATCCAACCAAGGCAGAACATGAGAAAGTACCAATTAGAAAAGTACTAGATCCCTAGCCTTGTCATGATTGTTACTGCTTTCACTACCTTGCATAGTCCCTGCAACGTCCTCGCTACCACTTGTGCCCTGCTTTGACTGTTGCCCCACAAGGGGGTCCCTGTTCCCTCTCACCATCTTCCTTTTTCTGTAAGAAAGACTCGTGTACAAGATTCCCTCTCGGTTCATATTTGTAATCTCATAGCAGAGGCCTCTCAATTCTGGTACTAATCTAGCTGCAAACTTCTGAACTTTTCCAACGTTCTGTTCATGCCTCACATGCTGTAATTTCCATGTTGGTGCTGCATACTTATACGTATAATGGTCTCACATAGACTGCATGTACATGAAAGTCGCCTTGTTTTGATTCTTAAATGACATTCTTATGTTTACTAACTTCCCACATGCTGCTTATGTTCTCCTGTTCACATGAGCTTCTAGTGCTAGTATTCGAAGTATGCCTACTCCCAGGGGCCAGATTCACAAAGCAGTTACGCAAGTACTTATGAACATGTACATCTTTCCTCGATATTTGATGGCTTTGGTTGCATTTATTAAACAGTTTACAAGTATGAAAACTTCCCAATCAACTGTTGTTATTGTTATAAACAGTCTCCTGCTGCTTCGGAGCTCACTAACTGTTTAATAATTGTAAACAAAGCCGCCAAAAATTGAGAAAAGATGTACAGGTTCGTAAGTGCTTGTGTAACTGCTTTATGAATCCGGGTCCAGGTCTTTTTCGTAATTGCCGCCTTATGTGTAGTTAATCACAGATTTACTCTATCTCTCTCTCATATCCATTTTCATTACTTTACACATATGGAATGGATTCCAGCAGCCATTTATCTGCCTCCTACTGAAGTTTGTCAAGGTCTTCTTGCAGTACCCTACAATCCTCTTCAATTCTTACTCTCTTAAATTTTTATCTATCCGGAAACATTAACACGTATGAGCTCTCTCTCTCTGCGAGGTTACTTACATAAATTAAAGCACAGTAGACCCCATGTGACATGGACTGCCACCTAATGGTGGTCAGGCACATCACGGTTAAGAAAGTAATCATCAAAATAAGGCGCCAAGTCAGGAAGACTATGTAGCATCGTCTGTGTTGCTGGATATTCAAAAAAGTGCTAAACATCACTAGATGCCAATACTAGAACAAAAGCAAATAAGGTGAGCAATATCGAAGGTATCGGCTTCACCAATAATTCTTTCAAGGGACAAATGACCCCGAGAATCATTAGGAAAGCAAAACATATGATCATCCTCAAAATTAGGAAAATCTTCAAGGAGGTGCTTGACCAAGTGGGACAATGCAGTTTGCACAATAAGAAGCAGGGTGGTGGTCCATTAATTGCTCACGAGTTAAGTGTGTTGGGCTGATACATAACTAGACAGAGCTGTTTCCCACCATCTATTATGGTGGCAGAAGGAAGGCCAAGGTATTAGGTCACCTTTAAAGATGTGCAGCTTCTTACCAGTAATGCCAAACCAATCACTCTGCCAACAGACGCAAATTGTGGGAATGAATGACTTGGTAGAAATTCGAATGAGGAATCTCTTTTCATGAAATAGGACGTGTGAATGACCTCCTTGACAGCAATGTCTGCACATTCATTTAACATAACATCAGTTTGGCTCAGAACCGGGCAAAGTTCAAATATCTTAAATTTACTGAGAGATAATAAACACATTAAGGAACCACCCATGAAGGGACTCATCATGGTTAAGGTGTTTCAACTGTGGCAACAATCATTTGGTTATTTCTGTCTGGGTATCTAATTTCCTTTAAGCAGTTGCTAGTTTTGTAGTGCTGCTGCTATTTGGTGTTTTTTCTAGGTTTTGGGTTGATCTCTAATCCCTCAATCTACCCTTGCTTCAGAAAGAGCTAGATTCTGGTCCTGAATCTTAATAGGTATAGACATTAGTGACTATACCTAATAATACCTATAACTAGTATTAGTGCTCAGAGACCTGGTGCATTTACTTTCCCCAAGACATGGCTTAGCTTTAGGAAGCTACTAAGGAGGCCCTCCCAGAGAGCTCATTTATTTTTCCTAAATGTCTTGAACTAACCAATACTTACAGGATGTATTGTGTAATATTGTTTTAACTTTTAGATACCTAAGAAAATATGATATACTGTATATGTATCAAAAGAAACAAAATATTTTTTATATTTGCAAAAGGATATACACAGAATATTTTCTTTTAGTATTTTTATGTCTCATGTCAGGAGGTATCTCAATATTTATTCATGAAATACACATTTTATTTTATCCCTATTCTCTTTCCAATGCAATGGTAGTACATGTAAACATGAAATAGCATCTCTTGGAAAGCGAGTCAGTTACTGCATTTCATTTTACATACTGGGTATATTACTGCATTCCCTAAATCAGATGAAGTTTGACTCATATTTATTAACTTTGGGTACATTAATAGTATTCCCAGTCAGAGCAGCATTTTGAGAGTGTAGACTTGGAAGGGTAGGATGGGCACGTCCCACAGTCTCAGCATACCGATGTTCCCCTAAAGTCAGAATCACATCAAGAAGGAAGGCACTGTTTCGTCGGATTGTAGGAATCTGAAATAGAGAGCTGTTCAAATTTCCTTTATTATGACACATTATGACTTCATTCATAAAATACATATTTTAATATCTTTCCATAATGTTTCAAACAATCTAGTTCACAAATTTTTTTAGATGAAGCTCATCTTTCACACACTGCATATACTGAATGACCCTGCTTAATTTGTTGTATTTTGCAATTGAAATACATAGCATATGTGGCTTTACTTCCTACTGACTGACCTAATAATTTAATTAAGTCATTGTGCCACCTCTCAGGAACCAAATTTTATACACGTGTCAAAGTCAAATTGTCAAAGAGGATACTGCCTTGGTTAGTCTGTCTTCTTTTATAGCAATTTTGGGCTCTTGACTTCCTACCAGCTGCATTTGTACACCGATATCCAAATTAGGGCTGGTCATTTGGTTTACTTTTATAGACTCATTTTTGGGTTATGTGCAAACTGGACTATTATTACCTATCACAATAACATCCCAATTTTAATTCTGTAGAGTTGTATAATTCCTGCCAATCTCCTTGGTCCCAAAATCAACTAGTGCATGACACTGATCCCACTAGTCGCCTTGCCCCAACTGGTGGATCAGAGCACTACAAGTAGTAATAACCATCATCACAGCAATGACAGGACTGACCAGGGCAGTTAGCTGTGGTCTGGCACCAAGCTGCCAAATGGCAGCTATCAGTACTAACAAGTTTAAGCCAGTTTTGAGTGAATCTATTGTTTCATTTAAGGAGTGTTTTGGCAGTTTCAAGGCTTCATTTTCTGTGAACCCTCCAGCTGTTCTTAAAATTAGCTGACTTTTGGGGCATTTTCCTGGTGAGGTGGCAAACTGTCATTCACTCCTTGTGCCTCTGTGCAGGGGTCAGGGTCTGATTCTGCTCCTCAGTAGACCAATCAGAATTTCTGTGACTGATGTGACTCTTTAGACAGAGCAAGCTCATCAAGATAGCTTCAGGGAGTTGCTGGGGTTACTCCAGTAAAAACACTGAGCCTGACAAAACTATAAGGTAGTGCTTTCTAGAAAAACGACTATCCACTAGATAACATCTACTGGAGAGACCTAATTAGTAATTCAGTGATAAGGCATTTGCTCTGACAAATAAAAAATCAAGCGTTATTAAACAAAAATGGAGAACTATTTATAGTACATACTTCATTTTTAAAAAGAGGTTCAGCTAAGGAAGACTTGCAGTGACGCAGTTGAGCAGAGAAGAGTGCTGTGAGGGATTCATTTATAAGGTGCTCAGTTTCTGGCCAATACAGTCGCAAGACATCTTCCAAGTACCCAAGGAAAGCCCGGCTGAACTGAATACTATTATTTGTTAATCCAACACCCAATTCATCTGAAAATAAGAGATCTTTGTTAGTGTGTTGTTATTTTTCTTGCATTTTAGTTATGTTTTGAAGCATCTTCACATCTTATGAGACAAATGAGTGACAATTCAAGGGAGACGGCATAATTACTACAAAGCTTAATATTTGTAGAAACACTGGGTAAATATATATATAGAAATTTATGATAATTGTGAAATCATACATCTTCAGATGCAGCCTTGATATAACAACAAAACTTACGTGTTCAAATAAAAAAAAATACTTGCACTCGTGTCTTAATACCCAGTAACGCAAAATGGATCAGTAGCTTACAAATTTCCTCTAAACCTGAATTTTGTCATAATAACAGAGAATACTAAAATCATGTACCTCACAAATGGATAGAGCTTAACAAGACATGCGTAGGCAAGCAATTCTCCCTAACACTATGCAGGACTAAGTTCCACACCATCTTCTTATGTGGTGTGGCAATTTCTATTGGAATCCAGTAATAATTAACACTGAAACTTAAGAGTTTCTGAATACCCATATCAAGGAACAGCAAGATATAAAAAAAGCAAATTTATTGATAAGGACATCTGTTGTTAAATTACTCAGAAATCTATTTTCTGAGCTTAGACCTCTCAGTTGTTCTCCAGTGGAATTTCAGCATGATCAACATGAAGTTCAAAGCTGCTGATTCGATGGATTGTTACCCATCGAGATTTCCATGCTCCTATGCCCCCTCCCCCACTTCTTTACTCACCTAGTTGTGCTTGCAGGGGTTGTGCTTTGGTTCTCTGGTCCTGCCTTTCAACTGTCAACTGGTGTACAGGCTCCTGAGCCTATTGGGCTCGTATCATATCTACATTTGAAAATGTGTATGGAGTCAGCCTCCACCACATCACTTTCTAATGCATTCCATTTGTTAACTACCCTGACACTGAAAACGTTCTTTCTAATGTCCCTATGGCTCATTCGAGAACTACGTTTTCACCTGTGTCCCCTTGTTCATGTACCACCTGTATTAAATAGTTTGTCTTTATCAACCCTGTCAGCTGCCAGGGCGCCTGACAGCTGGGCGCCTGACAGCTGCGTGTCCAGCGCTTCGGATTTGTAGTCCTGAGGTTCCGGGTTCGATCCCCGGTGGAGGCAGAGACAAATGGGCAAAATGTTTCTTTCATCCTGATGCCCCTGTTACCTAGCAGTAAATAGGTACCTGGAAGTTAGACAGCTGCTACGGGCTGCTTCCTGGGGGTGGAGGCCTGGTGGAGGCCTGGTCAAAGACCGGGCCACAGGGACACTAAGCCCCGAAATCATCTCAATTGACCCTGTCAATTCCTCTGAGAATTCTATAGGCGGTGATCATGCCTCCCCTTAACTCTTCTGTCTTCCAGTGTCATGAGGTTTAGTTTCAGTAGTCTTTCCTTGTAGCTCATACCCCTCAGCTCAGGGACTAACCTAGTGGAATACCTCTGAACTTTTTCTAACTTCATTTTCTGTTTGACTAGGTATGGACTCCATGCTGGAGCTGCATACTCTATTTTGGTCTGATATATGAGGTAAACAACGTTCTGAAACTTCTTTGAGGTGCTTGTTGTGGCACTACATCCTGTGTTTGATTCTCTTCTGGTTCTTTGTAATTTTGGGGCACTGGTTGATACAACTTGACAGGAAGGTTGTCATGGGTGAGACCAGGCCCTGGCTCGGGTAGCAATGAAGGAAGCCATGCTCAGAAAAATCTGTGGGACTTGCAAGTAATTAATATTTTAATATACTGCATATGCTTTAACTTAGAAAATCTTTACCTACCCATAATGTATGCCTGAATATTAGCAATTCCAACATCATTCATGTCCTCAATGAATTTATTGATCTGGTCCTTGTTCTCAAACTTCAATGTCTTCCATGTGTCTTCTTGTCCTCTGAGCTTCACTGCCTCTACCATCTTGTCACGACCATCACGAATCCACTTTTCAACATCTCGTAGCAGAAGTGTGTGAAGAGCAAACGTCAGGTCTAAACCAATATCTGCCAGCTATGATTAACATTATATTAAGATTCAAGATTTTCATTAGTTGATATTGCAGGTTACACTTGAGATATACATACATAAATACTCCATAAATACCCTATACATACATCATTACTCCACTTCTCTTTTTCTTGGGGTGTGACAACATCAGACCAGGGAGGGGTCTGATGGAATGGGTAGTAGGGATGACACCCTAAATGGGATTTTTTTTTTAAATTCCCATTTAGGGAGTCGGGTTTCCAGTTAATTTAAAAATTCAAGTGTGGGGCATCGGGTTTCCTGATAAATTTTTGATGGGCCGTTTAGGACTTCGGGTTTCCTTATAAATATTTTTCGGAGATATACTTACCACTCTGTTACACTTGTTTAAGGCCAAAATAATTTCAGAGATCTTAGAAGTTTGTTACAAAAAGTAAGGGCAAAGTCTGCTCCCTTCTTTACTGTGAATTATCTCTACCGTCATAAACAGATATTTTAAACTATACTTTTAAGTAGAAATCTTACTTAGAAACTAGTATATTTCTATATAACTAAAAATGTAGCTTTACCCGGCTACATCAGATGACGTTAATTACCCAGCATGCCCCTCCCACCCCCCCATCATCTGTTCCTACCTTTCCTCGCACCCCCGTCCCACCACACCCTATCCACCCACCTTCTTGCTCCCCTTCCTCTTCTCTTACCCTAAATTTTGCTTGAATGTACACTCTTTGCCAATCTACTAATAGCCATTTGATTAGTATGCAAAAATCATCTAAATAAGCTCTCTTAATTTGTGATTTACTGACTTTTGCACTCCACATCTCTCCACGACATTTCATCACTTTATCTAGTCTCTTAATACCATCCATTATTCTCAAGTTGCCTATTTATACTGCCCTAACCCTTGATTTCTCATCTTTATAACACACCATCTCCTTATAACCAAACATTAGTCAGCACTACCACTACTTCATGCACACCTCTGGCTATATCTAATCCTATATTGTTTTCCTAACTAGGGCTTCCATTACACCAGCCGCTTTTCTTACCTAATAGACCCTATTCTCATGATTGATCAGTTCTACACCCTCATCCTTAAAATTCATATCACACACAATTCTCTTTCCATCACATTAATTTTGTCCACATTCACTTTTAAGCCTTCTCTCACACACCTTATATTATTTATTAACAAGTCTACATGGCTCTACTTCATTCTTTGCTATTTAACTGAGTTATCTGCATATGTATATCACTGACTTACATATGCATTGTGCAAAATGAGGTTTTCAGAGAATCAGAGACAGTATGGATTTAAGAGAATAACAGAGTACAGAGTGGTGTACTCTATGATCTCCAACTTCATAATCGCTATTAAATACACGGATGGCAAAATATTAATGACAATTTTTGCAACCTTTGTGAGACTAAAGTTGTAATATGCAGCAGTTGTATGGTACCAATATCTCAAAAAACAAATCAATAATCTGGAAAAGGTGCAAAAATATATCCAACTAAATGACTTCTGGGACTGAAAAACAAGATCTGCAAGGAGAGGTTATACCTGGAGAGGGTTTTGGGAGTTGTTCTACTACCAAAATTAAACATAACTTAGCTAGAAGATAGAAGAAAAAGAGGTGACAATCACTAAAAACAAAATGGTAACAGGAATTGACAAAACTGACAGAAACATTTACAAAAAACTGCAACATAAAGAACAAGACCAAGTTTCAAACTAAGGAAACAAAGCTGCAGAAAAAAATAAGAAAGTTCACTTTTATAAACAGTGGTAGATGGTTGGAACAAGTTAAGTGAGGTGGTGGTGGAGGCCTAAGCCATCATTAGTTTCAGAGTTTTATAAGAAAGAATACCAGGAAGACAGCACATGTATATCTTGTCCTGTAATTACACTTGGGTAATTATGTATCTCTAATATCTTGTTATCCTCAGAATAGTCCTATTAAAATAACCGGAGATTCACCAAAACGAGGTTCACCAAATCGATGTTGCACTGTACTTCTCCACTAAATTTCCTATTTTCTTAATAACATATTAGATTTTTCTTCCTATCTTCTTATAGGCATTCTATTTTTTGTGTTTAACTAATCTTTACACATACCTTTTATCCTCATTATACTACCATTTTCTTGTCTTTCTTGTTCATTTGTATCCAAAAAATCCTCTTCCTTTTCCTATCAGCTGTTCTTGTTACCTTATTACACCACTAGTTCTTCTCATTCTTATACCAGTTTGTACAACTCAACATATTTCCTTGGCATTCACAACCATGCTCTCTTCCCAAGATCACTATAGTCTCTTACGTATTCCTCTCCCAGTTCTCTTTCTCACTCGACTTCTCAACTTTTATTATTTCACTTTAATTATATCACCTTTTCACCAATTAATCTTATCATGCATAAAGTTAAATTTTTAAAAACCAATTGGTAGTAACTCACCTGCTGACAGTGGTGGTCAGCTTGACTGATACATTCTGCTACAGTAGTGATAGAAGTCTGAGTAGTAAACACATGCCGTGAGAACATAGATGCAAAGTTGTTTATTTCACTGTGAGCCCAAACCACAAATGCTGTGAAAAAATTAACATGAATTAATACAGTATGAATTGACATCTACAAGTTCTACTAAAGAGTCAATTGAATACAGTAAAATAGATTTCATGTTGAAGCAGGAGACATTCTTCATTTATTTGACTGAATTGATTATTTGTTAACCCATTTAGGTCTTGAGTTCATACACCACCCTGGTCTACTTAAGAAAAACTTATGTAATATGAATCTGTACTTGTTTTCATTTCAAATAACTAATGAGCATAACTGTCTTCTTCTGATTACAGAACCCTTGCTGCAAACACACTACTAAATAAAAGTACAGTATCTGATTATTGGTACATAAACTTTCAAAGTGAAGAACTAGACACCTTTGACTTTCATTTTGCAAACAAAACTGGATACCCTATGATGCTATGCAGTTTCTTGGTGGCAGAAGTACAGTATTCAATAACACCTCACATGGCAGGTTTGCATGCATGTAATTACCTGAATGTAATTACATTTTGAGAGCTATGCTAATGGGGGTCCCATCATCCCTATAATATTTGTCATATGTTTCTGAAACTATTGATGGTTTTGACCTCCACCACTATCACCCTTAAATTGTTCCAACCATCTGCAACATTCCTGGAAACAGGTTAGCAGACCTAAGGCCCCTGAACAGAGTGATTGCCTATGCTTATTACAGTGATTGCCTATGCTTATTCCAGTGCTGCATGGACACTGACCCCAGTGACACCCACAACTTTATATGTGCAATTATGCTACAGGCACTGACGTAGTGCATCTTTTTGACATGCAGAATGGAATACCTATAGGAATGGTGGAATGAATAGCTCAGAAAAACTATTTACATATGCTGATAATAACTACCTGAAGTGCAACTGCGATTAGATGGGAAGGCTTTAGTAAATTCTCGTCCAGTCTCCAGTAAATTGTGAAAGAAAATTGAACATAGCTGTCGAACATACAAAACTGTCTTTCCTTCCAACCTTAAGCGTTTAAGGCCTGCCTTCAGGATGGCCCCTCGGTGTCCCAAAAACAATTCACAAGCCTGTAAAAATAAACAGTAATTCGTTAATATAAAATGATGATCATCATAACTCGCATGTTCCATTTTCAATTTTTTTATGTACTTGCCCAGAAAGGATGGATATGTAAAGTGGAAAAAGTCTGTAAAGATATTTGGAGTGATACCTGGACATTTATACAACAGTACACTATAGTACCTTCTTCACACATCACAGCAGTGCAGAGAATTTGTTATCAAAGAATAACAAAAATCCTTTAACAGTACCTCAGCAGCTTTAAGGACTGTGTATGAAAACTTATGTCAATTGTCAAATAAAGTATGAATAAATTATTCTCATCTAACAAATTACTTCCACAGAGTTATTTTCCTTATTACTTATTATGGATTGTTCATATTTTTAAAAAGGTTTTCTCATATTCTTCTCAACAGAAAACACAAACTTTATGATTTAAATAATGAATATTTTCAATATTAAGTCACTCCCAGAGACAAGTTCTACTTTCCCAAAACAAAGCAGACTCCAATTAGTCCAGGGCAATATTCTCGTCCGCAACATGGCTGTGATTTTTTCAAACTCCTTCACCAAGTCATTACTGGGGAAAGGAAGAATCTGGAGGGCTAGGCAAGGAATCTTGGGAAAGTAATGCTCTACAAACATGCAGATAGTTTTCCAGAAACTATGTACTTCCATCTCAAAACAGGACATGGCAGATAAGGTAACCATGAGTTGTTAAGCTTTGAAAGTAATTTTGCACAAGAGGGGAAAGGACCACTTTAAAAGTGTTGGTTTGCCAGAGAACAGCAAAGTAGCTTTCAAGTTCAAGTATGTTTATTGAGATAAGAAAGAAATACATCTCAAAGGGATAGAGTAGCTTAGTCTATTTCTACCCCCCTAAAAGTGGCTTTATTTCTTGATAAGAGCCTATTAAATCCACCTGAAGATGAGCCAAGCATGGGCAGTATGTTTGCTACATACTTATTATCCAACACACCTTCCTTGACATGGATCAAGGAAGAACTTCAAACCTCAATCACCTAACAGAAAAAGTTTGCTAAATGGCTCTGTGCACAGCAGGGTAACATTAAGGAACTTATGAAGCCCTCCACAATCCGTTTTTACAATCTTAATTTCATTTGTGCTATTAATAAATAACCGTTCATTCACTGCAGAAATATTGTACACCAGTTATGCCTCTGTGATTTATTTTCCACATTCAATCTTTGTTGGAGACACTGTTAAGTGCTTTCTTGAAGCCTAGTTAAATCAAATCTGCACACTCATCTATTCCCTGTGTAATCTCAGTGATCGTATTACATACATTTTATCAAAGAACTTTGTCCAATGTCAATTTCAATTTAAATAGCCACCCTCCACAGAAAGAACAAGAAGTCCATGTGCAATGTCTCTTAATCCAAGAAATCATAGTAGTTGCTTAACAAAAGGAGGAGTTGATGGGACCATGCAACAGGAATAGCTCAATGAAGTCCTGAACATAGGATTTCAGCAAGATTAAATTTATATTTAGAAACAAGGCTTCAATATTTTAAAGCAACACTAATGTCCTTTATAATAACCTAATAACTTTAAAATTTACATGAAATCAAATAGAATGAAGAAGTTATGAGAGATGGAGCTATGGGCTTATTTGCATACACTTTACACAAGACAACTGATACCCATAGTGCCGAAAGAAGTTCTCACAACCAAGAAGCATCTGATACAGATACACACACACTCATGGAGAAGCTAATACACTGATCACTTGGCTGAGTCACTGCAGGTCCAGATCCATATGCCTCATGACATGCCCATGGGTGCATCACACTGCTGCTCCCTCACTTAGCACAAAGCATAACATCACATTTTAAGTATTTTGTGATATAGTTTCACTTAACTTGGCCCAATATCATATTGCATTTACTAAAGGTCACTGAACATACACAAACACAATTACAATGAACTATAGAAATATACGTATTCACAAAACCTACCATCCATGACAGCCGATACGAGACCAAGCTGGCACTACGTAGATGATTACAGAACCCATATGATTATGTTAACAGATAATTATGTTAACGCCACTAGCCGCAATTCAGATTGATTTGGTAATTGTTTCATATTTAATACTTAATGCTTGGGTAAACAGAGAAATTTATGACAAACACTGAACACACATCCACATAGTTTTATGATATTAAAACAATATAGGTCTATCTGAATTCTTTCAAATAATGTTACATTACAAACTATCTGATTACCAACATTACCATAATTTAAATTGTGGCCATTTAACAATTCATAGAAGTGATATATTTACAATATAGTTAGTACTGTACCGTACTAACAAAACAACCAATAGTTACGAAACATTAGAACAGTACGACTCTTACTTGACTTGACTTGTTGAGATGGACAAGTAATGTTGTGGCTCGACGTGCAGCACGTGGTCCACCTTGGAGAGACTTTTCTGGTGTTACCCGTAACTCAGCCTGCAGGACATCGACCAAGCATCGTACTCGACCTTCAAGAGCACGTCTGAAAAATATTTGTTGGATAATATAATTCAGAAAACATGGTGCTGTAGTTTGTTATTCCAAAATTTTGCATCTGACTAACTCTGCTCTAGACATATTTATACAACAGCTTTGCTCTATCTAATTACAGTACAGTATACTGCATCACTATGTAACATTTTAATTATGAACATTATAGAGTTCAAGGCTGAGACATTCTTGGAGACCGCTACTTTTTAATGTGCCATATACAGTAGTCTAATATTAATAATAAAAACAAAACTTTCCACATGGAATAATGCACTGGATGCACAGCTCTTGGTGAGCATCTCTGGAATTTCTGTTTTGTACAGAAATGTAAACATCTTATCCTATAACTAATTTATACTGATTGGTTGTCTCTAATGCTTGAAAGTGTTTGGAGTGCTTGGGAAAAAATGTAAAGCTATGCCATGAGGACCATCCAGTGATACCATATGTAGCTAAACAATTTAACATGAGGAAATCTATATCCTATGTATTAGTGATCATGTATTTGAAATTACTGCTTTAATTGGTATCATGATGATTAACCCTCAACGTGTAATGAATATGTAAATTTTTACTGGTTGGAAGAACTGTGAAAGGTTGGGTGGAAGTGGTGGTGTAATTATCCAAGTGTAGTTACAGGATGAGAACTACACTTGTGATGTCCCATCTTCCCAGCACACTGTCATATAACGCTTTGAAACTATTGATGTTTTTGGCCTCCACTACTTTCTCACTTAATCTGTTCCATCCGTCTACAGCTCTGCTTGCAAAAGAATATTTTTTCGACACCTTTGTTTCCTTAGCTTGAATCCATGACCTCTTGTTCTTGAGGCTGATGGTTTCAGGAATTCCTCTGTCAATATGGTAAATTCCTGCTATTATTTTGTAAGTGGCAGTCACATAGCCTCTTCTTCTTCTATTTTCTAGTTTTAGCATATTTAACATCACTAGCCTTTCTTCATAACCCTTGATTTTCAGATCTGGAAGCTATTTTGTATCATGCTTTTGCACCTTTTCCAGTTTATTGGTGTGCTTCTTGAGATATGGGCACCATACAAGTGTTTTTTTTTTGTTTTTTTGTTTTTTTGCAGGGATATTCCTGCACGGGCCCTAAGCCTCTGGCTGGCCCACTAAGTGTTGCATGTTTCTGTTTTACTTGGGCGGAGTACGAATATTTATGACTCATATGGTCGCTTCAGTAAGATTTTGTCCCATGTGTTTAACAACTTCTGCTCTGTTGAATCTAAGTTGAAATCTTAATGGGTTTGTAACTCTGCAATGTGTTAGATAATGTTCCAGTGGTCTGTCGGGCATTTCTCCACAGTGCTGACATTTCCTCTCATCTTCCGGAACCTGTAGCCTATTTCCCATGCACAAGGGTATCCAAGCCTGATGCAATGTAAATGTACTTCTGTTGTTCTACTGCTCCTTTTCATCACACTAGGTGATTCATGGTTGGTTGAATTCTTATACCAACCCGCAGATCCTGATGTTGCAACTGCTGTGTTGTGGTCAATGTACATCTTTATACAAGTGCTGCATATTCCAATTTTGGTCAGCAATATTGGTCAGCACAGCACAAAGACCAAAGTGGAGCAAAGAGCAGAGCTCAAACCCACAAGCACAACTAGGTGATTACAGCAGATGCTGTGGTGGTGGGGAGCAGAAGGGGAACTGCTGTTGTGGTAATATGTAAAGTGTAAATAGCTCTGCTCATATTTCCTCCTCTTACCTCATCTCACTGTAAGCTGGTGTTTTGGGAGCCATGTCAAAATATTCACGGCCATTATCTATGAGACTCACAGCGTCCTCAAAGTTACGTTGGGCAATGGCTTGATCCAGTTCTTCTGGTAATTCTAACACCCATTCAGGTGGTCCCATGGAAGGTGGCTGTGATTCTTGGAAGGGATTGAGGCTGTCATCATCTTCACCAAATGCTGTAATAAATAAAACATTGATAATCTGGACCACAATAAGCTATATGCAAACAAATTTAACCATTTATGTGTACTGCATGGTTGTAATTTTTAGAGCAAATTTTAGTTAAATGATACAGTAAATCTAAATTTGTAAAGCCCTTTCCAAGCACACCATATATTATATAGGAAATTCATAAGATAATGCACAATCTAGTTCTTTAAATCCAATTCATCAAAACAAACAATAAAAGATGTTGTTATTTCTTCGTATTGTTGACCTCAATAGCCTGCTGCAACAACAGCATGTCTAACATTACCAACATAAGCTATTGACCAATATACACAATGGACTGTGTGCATGGATAGGAATTTATAAATTTTGCCTGAAGTAGTACGATTGCTTGGAACATGTGCTTGCTTGGAACTCCACATCTGTAATCATATATAATTGACAATGTGTATTGTTCTATTTTAGGTAAAACGAGCTACCATGACATTAAATAACAACTATACTTTGAAGGATTTTGGTAAACTAATCAACATTAATTTTCAGAGTATTTAATAACTGACTAAATGGATGTTTTCCACAAACTTTATGATTTTTTTATATACATAAACAAACAACAAATTTAATAAAAATAGAGCATTGAGTGTAATGGAGCATCACTTTCTGCACAGCACTTCAGTAGCTTCCATATATTCATTCATAAAAAAATTGCAGAATTACCAAAATCTTTGTATGATTATGTAAATAATACAAATAAATTAAATATTATCCTACAGTATTATCATTAATGAATTCAGGATGTGATTACACATAACTGAAATTAGAAATAAACTCGTAACAAAATATAGCCAAAAATATATATGTATAATTACACAAATTGGCTTATAATTATAAAAAAGAGCAAGATATATAAAATATTTTCCTACAAAAATATTGGCAACGAATGTAGAAAGTGAATAAAAATTTTATTGTACAGTGGCACCTCGACATACGATTGCCCCTACTTACGATAATTTTGAGTTATGATGTAAATTTCATCGAAAAATGCGACTCGACTTCCTATATTTGTTGGTACACGTTCGGGTCAACCGAGCGCGTGGTTGACCCAGTCACGCAGCCAACCTGCCTCAGTTTACTACAGCTGCCCGCTTAGTGACGATCGCGCCTATAAGAAATTCCGCTTTTGTGGTGATTTTTTGCATTTTGAACATTAAAGTAATTATTATATATCACGCTATGAGTCCCAGGAAAGTCAGTGGTAAGGCTCAACATATGAAAACCCATGTAAGGATGACCATAGAGCAGAAACAAGAGTACAGAATGTCTCTTCCTCAACAATTAAGAAAATGTGTGCAGCATGGGAAGAATTGCAAACCTTTGCTGAAACGACTCGCCCAAATCAAGCTGCAGTAGGTCGTTGCTTTAACCTATTCAATGACACTGTGATGCATCATTACAGACAAATGTTAAAACGAAGGGAAAAACAAATCTCTCTTGACAAATTTGTAGCGAGACAAACAAGCACTGAACCACAACCAGGTCCTAGTGGTATTCAGGCAAAACGTAGGAGAGAGAGTACCCCAGAGAAAACATTAATGCCTGATATTATAATGGAAGGGGACTCCCCTTCCATACAGTAACAACTCTACTCCTACCCCCTCATCACCATCTTCCATACGTCATCAAGAGTCCTCCATAAAGGTAAGATAAACTTTGGTACTGTATTGTAGTTAGAAAAAAACATTGTATTCAGTATAAAATGTATTTGTATGTTAATATTTTGGAGGGTGGGGAACGGATTAATTCAATTTCCTTTATTTCTTATGGGAAAACCGCTTCGACTTACAATATTTCGACTTACGATCCGTCTCTGGGAACGGATTAGCATCGTAAGTCGAGGCCCCATTGTACTTGGATACACATTTAGTAATGAAATACACAAGCAAAAAAACCAGTGTTGAATGTAATGAAATGTCAATTTCTGGGCACAGTTGAAACGCAAGACCTAAATTAAAATATCGAATTATGGACATCTACCCTGTTCCTGCTTGCATTCTGTTTCTTTTAGGAGCCTATAGTACTGTACTTCATTCTTAATGATAACTTAAATCATTTTAATCATTACCCAAGGCAAACAATTAATTTTGTTAATCGATGTTAGACCTGTTTAACCCTTAACATGCTAGGGGTATAATATTCTTTCTTCCCCACAGGTGCATGTAATTTTGAAAAAAAAAAAATTATTTTTTCTTCCTAACCTGTTAGTTTGTGTTCACTGATCACGGGAAAAATAATAAAAAAATCGTAAGTGGCATATATTGCCCGCTATAGGGCGGGGAAATCTGGCAAAAAATAGGCGCTGACTCAGCGTGCGTCCCAGGTGGTCTGTTGCTTGCCAGCTGTCAGGCCGGTGTTGCCACAAAGAGATAATTACCTAATTATTTCAATGTCTCTGATTGATTTTTCATAGTTTTTTGCTGTAATATTATTCAATAGTGTGTAGTTTGATATATTTATATAATAAAATGAGTGAATCATTGCTGTACTCAAAAATATGGTGTGCATATTGTTGATTCAATTATGTTCATCAATCAGTGAACAAATACTTTGGCAGTTATTACACTATAAGCACAGGTTATATATAAGTATCTGCATGTTTTGTTCACTATAACGAACCACTAAGTAGCTATTATGAGTCAAAAAGTAACGAGGAGTGACCGCCGTGTACCAGCCAGCCACTCCCGCCCTCCCTCAAGTCATCTGACTCACCCACATTCTCCTCCCACAATGCTGTTTTTGCTATAATTCACTATATACAGACGTTATATATAAGTATCTACATGTTTTGTTCACCATAACTGTACATCTAAGCTTGTATGGTGAGTAAAGGCACAAAGACGTAGGACCTCACACAGTCAGCTGATGGCTGCCGCCCTCAAGGCCAGACGCACTATTATTTCTCCTCCAACAATACTGTGTGGTGTTATTACGCTATATACTGTACACACATTATATATAAATATCTACCTGTTTTATTCACCATACTTGTACAAATAAACTGGTATGGTGCCCAAAGACCATCGTGGTAACCAGTAAACAACACCATCGTCTGCATGGTGGCGTCGTGCAGACGACGCCACCGCCCTCACCAAAATGGCGGCTCCCAACCTTCTCTTGCTTTTTATACCCTCTATACACACGTTATATATAAGTATCTACATTTGTGTTCACCACAGCGAACAACTAAGCTGGTATGGTGAGTGTAGTCAATAAAAGGTGGCCACACACAGTCAGAAGACATCGCCACCACTCTCCTTCCCACAGCATTACTCCTCCCTCCATGGCGCACAGCGCTAAATATCACGACAATCCTGCTATTATCAGAACCCTGGTCAGTTTTATCACAGTCAGGGGTCTTCTGTAATAATATCGCTACATAATAGCATGAACAAGTATATTTTGGCATTTTTAGGCGATGCTGTGATCACAAGCTGAACAGCAGTGCTGTTAGCTCATGCTGCGTGCGTCAGGCTTGGTTGCTCACTCAATACTGAGGCCAATAACACTCGGGAGTTTGGCCCACGATTTTTTTTTAAAATGGTGTCTGTTTACAAGAGCCCTGATGAAGGTGTGGTGAACCCCGTGTATCCGCGGGCCGTTTAAATCTTGCGTAGTACTCCAACACGTCATATGATGTGATGCGCACTTTAAGGGTTAAAGAATCATAAATCATGATAAATTTCTCTCAAATCTGATACCAATTACTGAAAAATACTAGTCTTCCAATTCTTGATACCGATTCCGATTAATTATCCCCATCACTAATAATTACATCATTAACATACACAAATTAATTGATGAGAAAATGTTTCTAACTGCAGAAGCTGGTCCTGAGTTGGTAGCTTGAGTTAAAACTTGCCACTGTCTTCAATCCCCAATACCATGGCACAACCCTTTTTTTAAATTCTTATTCAAGGTCAAAGAGAACCTGGTGGTATGACACAAGCCCTGGGGGGATCACCTGGGCTCTGGCTAAGAGCATCTGATGGGCCTCGTCACAAGGTATTGTCACATTACTTACGATTATTGCTGTCTAGGGAATCCTCTTTACTAAGGGACTGCTGTCGTTCCTTTTGGTGTAAATGAGCACGTTCCACCTTTTGCTTATCAACTGTTACTTTGTTAGCTTTCGTGCGTTCGATTTCGTCAAGCCAATCTTGCTAAAAGAAATGGAAAATCATCCATTATATAGTATTGCATAATTAAAACATTAAAATTTGCTCAGAAACTTGTGTACAAAACATTAATGCAGTACTAAATAATGCAGGCTGAATAGTTCAAAACAGTCTTAACTTATAATAATGAGATCTGTACAACAGAGTACAGTATTCAAATTTATGCAAACCTGGTTGATACCTGGTTGATGGGGTTCTGGGAGTTCTTCTACTCCCCAAGCCCGGCCCGAGGCCAGGCTCGACTTGTGAGAGTTTGGTCCACCAGGCTGTTGCTTGGAGCGGCCCGCAGGGCCACGTACCCACCACAGCCCGGCTGATCCGGAACTTCTCTTAGAAAATCGTCCAGTTTTCTCTTGAAGATGTCCACGGTTGTTCCGGCAATATTTCTTATGCTCGCTGGGAGGACGTTGAACAACCGCGGACCCCTGATGTTTATACAGTGCTCTCTGATTGTGCCTATGGCACCTCTGCTCTTCACAGGTTCAATCTTGCATTTTCTTCCATATCGTTCACTCCAGTACGTTGTTATTTTACTGTGTAGATTTGGGACCTGACCCTCCAGTATTTTCCATGTGTATATTATTTGGTATCTCTCTCGTCTCCTTTCTAGAGAGTACATTTGGAGAGCTTTGAGACGATCCCAATAATTTAGGTGTTTTATCGCGTCTATGCGTGCCGTATATGTTCTCTGTATTCCCTCTATTTCAGCAATCTCTCCTGCTCTGAAGGGGGAAGTGAGTACTGAGCAGTACTCAAGACGGGACAACACAAGTGACTTGAAGAGTACAACCATTGTGACGGGATCCCTGGATTTGAAAGTTCTCGTAATCCATCCGATCATTTTTCTGGCTGATGCGATATTTGCTTGGTTATGCTCCCTAAACGTTAGATCGTCGGACATCATTATTCCCAAATCCTTGACATGCTGTTTTTCTACTATGGGAAGATTCGATTGTGTTTTGTACCCTGTATTATGTTTCAGATCCTCATTTTTGCCGTACCTGAGTACCTGAAATTTATCACTGTTAAACATCATGTTATTTTCTGCTGCCCAATCAAAAACTTTGTTGACATCTGCTTGTAGTTTTTCAATGTCTTCAGCAGAGGTAATTTTCATGCTGATTTTTGTGTCATCTGCAAAGGACGGCACGAAGCTGTGGCGTGTATTTTTGTCTATATCAGATATGAGAATAAGGAACAGTAGCGGTGCAAGGACTGTACCTTGAGGTACAGAGCTTTTAACATCGCTTGGACTCGATTTTATCTGATTGACTGTTACTCTTTGTGTTCTGTTCGACAGGAAATTGAGTATCCAGCGTCCTACTTTTCCAGTTATTCCCATTGACCTCATTTTGTGAGCTATCACCCCATGGTCACATTTGTCGAACGCCTTTGCAAAGTCTGTGTATACAACATCTGCATTTTGCTTTTCTTCTAGGGCTTCTGTGATTTTGTCATAGTGGTTGAGTAACTGTGACAGACAGGATCTTCCCGCTCTAAATCCATGTTGTCCTGGATTGTGCAATTCATTGTTTTCCATAAAACTAGAAATTTGATTCCTAATCACCTCTTTCAAACACTTTTATTATGTGTGATGTTAGTGCAACTGGCCTATAATTTTTTGCCAAGGCTTTACTCCCCCCCTTGTGCAACGGAGCTATATCTGCAGATTTAAGTGCTGCTGGTATCTCCCCTGTATCCAGGCTCTTTCTCCATATTACGCTGAGTGCTCTCGCTACTGGTACTTTACATTTCTTTATGAATATTGAATTCCATGAGTCAGGCCCAGGAGCTGAGTGCATAGGCATATTATCAATTTCTCTTTCAAAGTCTTCCGAGTATGTGGTAATATCCGTTATATTAACTGCAGCTTGAATGTCATTCATAAAAAAGCTGTCTGGGTCATCAACTTTCATGTTGTTTATTGGTGTGCTAAACATAGCCTCATACTGGCTTCTTAGAATTTCACTAATCTCTTTGTTGTCCTCTGTGTACGTACCTTCATTTGTAATTAACGGTCCAATACTGGTCGAGGTTTTGGATTTTGATTTTGCGTATGTGAAAAAATATTTCGGATTTTTCCTTATCTCTTGTATAGCTTTCTGTTCCAATTCCATTTCCTCAGACTCATATGATCGCTTCAACGTTTGTTCTATTTCCTCAATCTCCCTGCTTAGGCTTGTTTTCCTTGCTTGTGATAGTTGTGTCTGCCGAAGCATTTCCGTTATTTTTTTCCTTCTCCTGTACAGTCGTCTCCGTTCTCTTTCTAGAGTGGTCCTCTTTCTGCCCCTCCTCACAGGTACGTGCTTCAAGCAGACCTTGTAAGCTTCAGCTGTCAGTTGAGCTATTCCCTGTGTGGGAGTTTTGTCGCTTAAGACCGTCTCCCATTGAATGGTTGCAAGGTCTACATTTATTTTTTCCCAGTCAATCCTCTTATTGTTGAAATTGAATTGATTGAATATTCCTTCTCGCTTGTTGGGTCTCTTAGACCTACTACCGTTATTTATGCTAGTTCGCACTTCAATGAGCTTATGGTCTGAGTATGAAGTATCTGAGATTGTGATATCCCTGATTAGTTCATCATTGTTTGTGAATAACAAGTCTAGTGTGTTTTCGTTCCTAGTTGGTTCTGTAATCTGTTGATTGAGCGAGAATTTGTCACAGAATCTCAAAAGTTCTCTGACCTGTGGTTGGTTATTTCCCGGGTCATTCCCTGCTATGATATTTGTGTTTGCCGTTCTCCATCTTAGACTCGGTAAATTGAAATCTCCAAGAAAGATAATATCTGGAGCTGGGTTTGCTAGGTTGTCAAGTATGTTCTCTATTTTGTGCATCTGCTCTGTGAATTCCTCAATCGTTGTATCTGGCGGTTTATATATTAGAATAATAATTAGGTTTAGTTTCTCTACCTTCATTCCAAGTACCTCTACCACCTCATTAGTTGAGTTTAGTAGTTCTGTGCATACCAGGTCTTCTTTAATATACAGACCTACTCCTCCATTTGACCTAGTTTTTCTATCACATCTATATAGATTATAATTTGGAATCCAGATTTCACCATCCATGTAATCTTTTGTATGAGTTTCCGTGAATGCCCCAAATATTGAGTTTGACTCTAATAGGAGGCCATTTATGAACTTAACTTTATTTCTTGACTTTGGCTTTAAACCTTGAATGTTTGCAAATATGAATGATTGTCCATATTGTGTGTCACTTCTGGAAGGTTTTGGTAGTTCTCCCTCCTCTCTACCCTGACCCAGGGTGTGTTGTTGTGGCAATGGTTTGTCCAGTTTTGGAAGTGATACTGGGGAGTGTGGTAGTCTCTGTGTAGTTGGGGGGTGTAGTATGTGTGGGCTTGATGACGAACTGTAGTCCAGTCTTGGGCATTTCCCCCTCTCCATCCGTACTCCTGCCACGTTTCTGCCTGTCTGTTTCTCCCTCTGTTTGTACCTGCCTCTAAAAAATTTTCAGGGCTATTATGTTGGACTTCTTCTCTTATATGGCGCTGTGTACCTCTGACGTGGAAATCGGGGCAGTGAAGATCGTAGCATTTCCTCTCATTGACTGAGAGTGTGCATAGCTTAGGGTGAAAAAATCTACACTCTGTATCAAAACGACATCTGCCTTTCCCTAACCAGTTTCGGCATTTCCGTGGGTGCATGAATGAGCATTCCGTGCCTCTGGGCCCATATCTACACTGTCCTTTTGCATAATACCAGCAAATATTTTCATTTGTGATTGTATTATTCTTGTTTGTACCCGTGCACGACTTGGCTACCTCTGTGTTTTTTGTTCCAACTTTCTCGTTTCTGCATTCATTCTCGGTATTGCCCTTATCTTTCTCCTTGTTGCTTTCGTCTTTCTCATTTGTGTTCTCGTTCGTCTCATTTTTTCTCTCCTTATTCATATCACCAGTGTGCTCTACAATATTGCCTTCATTTTTGTGTACCTCGACACTATACCCTTCTACATTGCTACTTTGACTCTCTAAATTCTCAGTCCCTGGGTTGTGTTCAGAGTTCGTTGCTGTCTTTATATACTCTGCATATATTTCTGGTAGCTTTTGTGTGAATTGTAGCCTGTGTACTTCAGAAATGTTATTCATTAGTTTGGTGATGTTTTCCCACATCTGTCTGTCTCTTTGACAGATCCAGTAGTTACCTTCCCGGTTTGCATATTGTGTAGGTAATCCTGTACAACTTAGGTGAAATCTTATGTTGCAAATGTTACATACAATGCCTACAACACTCTTCCGAAGTGACTTAAGGCAGCCTCCACACACCTCCATGTTGGGTTTGTGATGTTATAATAATATATGCATATATTTAAGTATTATATGTATGTATATATAATATGTATCCAGTATATTTATAATATTACATATGTTTATTTGTTCAAGTTTATGAGGGGGTACTTATCGCCTTGTGGAGAAAATATGGTCGTCTTGGGACCGTCCATATAAAAATATAAACCATATAAAAACATAAAATAATAATCAAGTACAGTATTGAACATAATGAAACATCCTATCATGTTGGCCCTCAGCAGCTCCCTGGAACAGGGTGCTATTGTGAGGACCTTCAAGAAAATATAAATAATCTTGGAGATACTGATATTAGCTTCATAATACAAAATTGTACATTGTTGTGCAATCATCTATGTACATAGAACAAACAATGGCTAGTCAATATTATTGAATAGAATATTCATATTTCCATAATTAAGGTGAAAAAATGGAGAACTTTTGCATAATACAAAAATGATAAAATAATTTATTTATAAATTTGTATACATTTAAAATTAAATGTATAGTACCATCCTAGTGGATACAAAGCATATAATAACAGCGAACACTGTATTATATACCTTATGAACAGTTATAATAACAACAATTATTTTTACACTTTGCAATGTTTACAAAATGAACTATGCTGTGCTCATTTTTCTTTGGGAGAAAAAGTCAAATACCCCTATTCATAAGAGGGAGGAGACAGCTCTGGCTGAGGCTCAAGCTTTCCAAACACTCTTGGGAGGCTCTAAAGATTCTGCTTATAACCATCCCTCCACCACCAACACCCACATAAGCAAAGAGGGATGTCATTCAGGTTTCGCAGCCAAAGCGACAGGATGGGAATCTGCGTTACTTCTGGTCACTACCAAAGTGCACTGAACTGGAAAATAACCAATACCCAACCAATCCTGCAGTTAAGATCCACAGTTAACTGAATCAGAAAGGCCAAATTCTTCTAAATATAAAGCAGATCTTTCAAAATACCCACATCACCTGAGAATTGGGACTATGTGCTGATATTTCAGAGCACAAACCCTAAGTTTGGCAGGAGTCATATACTTTTACCCCCAAGACTAAGGCATGAACAGAACTGACATCCACACCTGACAATCAGTTTATACCTGAGGGTGAAAGCTATGCTACATCCAACAGGAGAAATGCAGGGCTCATGTTTAGCAAATTTTGTACATAACAGAATCATGCATAGCAATGGATGTCTGTACAAAAAATATTACTGGAGCAAGGCTAAAGGCCTTTAAGTGGGGACTCAAATGTTCTCCTGCAGGTAATACCAAATCAGACTGGCTGTTATTGCTGTTTATGTTTGTAGGCCACAAGTAATAACCAGGATTATCAGACAAATATCAGGGAAGACTAGCCTCTAGACAGGCTACAAGCACAGACAAAAATTATAATAACCAGCCACAGATTAATTACATTAATTGGCAAACATTCACACTCGGGTCAATTGATCGTTCTTACCTTAGACTTCGCCGTTGGTGCCATAAAGACTCGTGTATCAGGGAAGATTAATACCTTGAAAGCATTTTTGGTATTACCTCGATCTTTAATATTTACTGGTAGTACTTGATCAAGAGGGTACAAGACTTCAAACTTGTAACGAACTGGGCCACGTCTAAAACAAAACAAAACAAACTTTTTAGCTAAATATGAAAGGCACTTCTTTGAGCAGCAGCATTTGGTTGCTCTCTTATGCAAAATTTACAGTGTCATATAAAAGAATAAAATTTTATTTATTATACTGGTATAACTCACTTTTACTTTCATCTGAAAGTGGAAAGCAGAGAAATTATAATTATGCATGTTAGCTGTACCATGCATATCTATGTACAGTATGTTTAAAATATATCTTGGTACATAATTACCTTTCATAACATATTTTTCAATATGATGCCATTTTTATTTATTCCTGGGACACCATTACAATGCACTGTCATTCTCAGGATTAAATTCTTACTTTACCATTCAAATCATCTATCACACAATCAGTGGTGTAGCCAGGATCGAAGGTTAAGAAACAAGAAAATTAAAAAAACGTGCCATGTTCATTTATGAGATAAATAATAAACAGACACGTACCAATTTTTTTTTTGTTCATTATACTTTTTTTTTTTTTTTTTAAACCTAGAAGGGGTACCACCTCTGGTGCAAGTGTAGGGACCCATAGCCTCGGAGAAGAAAATAAAGAGTACTCAGAGAAGAACTTGTGGATCCTCACTGAACACTTTGATATTTTCTTCTCCTACCACCCCTATTCTTTTGGTATGCGTGTATATTTATCTAACTTTATTTGAAAATGTCATTACACAAAAAAATTTACAATATTGATTACATGCAGGGTACAAGGCTGCTTGTCACAAGTTGAGCAGCTCCTCCAGCTCCTCAGATGCCGGGCAGGAACCATGGATGCAGTGAGCATTTCCTCTCTGGATTGCCACACTAAGGCGCTGAAAAAGAAAACTGGCAGCTCTAGGGTCTCTAGCTGTTTCGATTAGCTTAGACCCAAACTTCTTCAAAAAGCTAGCAGCACTTTTACCCCAGGCACCAAGTGTCTCTGAGGCAATGGGGACAAAATTGTAGTGGTGCTAAAGGTCTCTGTATTTACGTGACTTCCCGGTGATTGGCAGCTCCTCCTGCTTGTGTTGCACTGAAGTCAACATAGGTATTGGCTAAAGTTGAAACGCAAGTGTAGTCCCACACTTTTTATTTTGTATTTAAAGTTAAAATACAAGGAAGATGTAGGTTTAAAGATAGTACATAATTGTTATTTTCTATTTAGAATAAACAGTAAAAAAAAGTTTTACAGTAAGCTCATAAATCTATATACAATGGTACATTGGTTTTCGAATTCAATCCGTTCCCAGAGACGGCTCGTAAACCAAAAATTTGCAAACCGAAACAAATTTTCCCATAAGAAATAATGTCAAGTGAATTAATCTGTTCCAGTAATCCAGGTACTGGCTCTCTTGGTCCCTGGTAGGCCCTATAGAACTCTATGGTTGATGCAACCTAGTAGTTGGCACACTCAGTGATAGCTGGGGGGAAGCACAAGGGGATTCCCACAAAAATGTGGGAAACCAGCCAAAAATAATCTATCTCTACAGAGCTGCCCTGGCAACATAAATGGATACTAGGCACAAAATGTAGATAGTTACCTCCTGACCCCAGTTGTCTCACTGGTGCTGTTGCCTGGCAGGTAACAGTCAGGGTAATAGGTAGTTCATAGTTCCAGAGCAATACTTGCCTATCTAAGAGTCATAAGGATCATTTGGAAGGGATGTTCAGTGGTTTGAGATGCTCTTTAATGTTAAAGCAAGTCGTTTCACTTGGTGGTTAATTTAGAAATGCTCTCCACTGTGCTCCTTACCCCTAAACTACAGGATTAGACTGTTGTATTTGAAAGGCAATTTGTCTTTGTGGGGCTCAGAAGAGTTGAGGGAATCTTGCTCAGAAAGCTTATTCCAAAATCAATTACTGTATCAGGGAGCTGCATAAATCCAAACAAATCTGTAATGTATATGATTTTATACCACAATTTGAAGTAATTCTGTTCAGTTAGTATTAAAATATCAACTAAAAATTTATTAATTTTGTTTCAATACAATTTAAATTTAACTAATAATTAATTCAAAAGTTTGCATTAAACTAAATAAAATGCCATCAAGATACTATTGGGATTTTTACAAAATACAAGAAGCTACTATTTTATTAACATGTGCATTGCAATACTGTGCTACTCACCTATCACTAAGCCAAGAAGCAATCATCAATGAGTCATTCAGTAGATAACAATGAATTCTCTGCTCGGCAGAGTAATCATCTTGGTTGAGCTCTACCAAGTCACCATCATACACTAGGTAGCGATCCTCTACCTCCATCACATGCTGTAAAACAATAATAATAATAAAGTTAAAGACAAAATTTACACTTATATAAAGTAAAGATATTCAGAGAATTTCAATACATAAGTTTACCATTTATAAAAAAGTTACAATCTAGTAAATCTGCCCAAAATCATCCTTATAAAAAATACAAGAGAACTATAAATGCAATACAATTTTGCCCGCGCTTTATATTCAATAAAACCTAGGCTATATTACAAGGATTAATGAACTCCTTTCTGCATACAGTACTAGTAGATGACATTTATGGAACAAAATAACTAGACGTTTTCTTTAGTAACCAATCAGGGATGATATTCAGTCCTCTATGCTCTTTAAAAGATAGAAAAGGGCCTTTAATTATAATGTTTGATATTTTTTACTACAGCCATTCACAGCTAAGAGAGATGCAGAAAATCTTTTTTCAAGATGCCGTCTGTTAACTGGAGTCCTGAGGAACAGGACGCGAGCCCTGTGTACCCACAGGAGTTTTCAATCATTCCCTATACCTAAAAACTATATATCTTGGTCAACACACCACCCAGCAATTAAGATATCTCTATACAGTGCAGTGCAGGGGGGTTAAACTGTACTTGAGAAACCAAACAGACATTCGGAGCTTTTCGTGAACATTTTTCCACTGGAAAAGTGGAACGTTCAAGAAAAATGTATTGTATTTGAACAACAAGTCAAACAGTAATTGAAAAGTACAGAACTTGCATTTAATTACAATGTTGGAATACTGAAACACATGTATTTTTACAAGCACTAAAGAGAGGTCAAAATTAAAACATGAAATATATATAAAATACTTACTGAGCATCCTTCTATTTTTTCCAAAAGACCAGTCAACTTTTTTCTATTTTCACGTTCTCGTTTTCTTCTCATTTCTTGTGGGTTAACTTCTATCATTTCCTGAGCAGCACTGCCTGGGCCTCTTTCTCCTAAGAAAAAACAAACATGGTATGTTTGTGTATAAGATGGAAGATTATCTCATTATGCAAACATATTTACTGTGTTACATTTCTTGTGTGCATACTATTACTCTATAGATCGACAGTACAGTACTGTACTCAAAAGCAAGGTGTCTCGATAGGAGCCGACTCAAGAGATAAAGACTAAACCTCTCAGAAAAGATATCTCTGGTGGAGCAAAACAAATACACAAGCAAACCACTAGGAAATGAAACCCTAGCCAAAAGCATGAGCGAAATAAACGCCAGAGAATGCTCAATGAGGGTGGTATTAAACACAATCATGAAGCATAAATTAAACAAAACATGGCAATGGCCCAGCACAGAGCTAATTTCCTGAGGAAACCAACACGACTTAGCTAAATAAGAAAGCAGCATAGGGTTTCCTGCTGAAGCTGTTGGACCTAAGCTACACTATACATTGGCGAGAGAATGAAGCAGGACCATAGTGACTTTGACAACCATCTGGTGATAGCCACATTATAATTTAATAATCCTAGTTGTCAGGGACATGAAGCCTGTTATAATTAAACTTGGCTAATCTTTCTGGTTTGTTTTCTTAGTTTTGGTTAGATCTCTAATGCTTCACCTCACAGAGAGCCAGATTATGGTCCTGGCTCCCAATGGTTCAATGTGGATCTCAAGAGGCCTGGTTCAATTCTTAAATCTTAGCTAACAAGCACAATAGCACCAGGAAGTTGCTGAGGAGGCCTTCCCAAATATGAATTGGTTAACTGACTGCCAATGAAAAACAGTATACCTGTACTACTATAATATCAATAATAAATTTGCAGATTATAATTACTATTATTGCTGTTGACTCACATGAAGCAGATTGAAACTGTACTGTACAGTATTTAACTTTTTTTTTCCTATATGCTGTACAGATCTTTTTCATTACAGTCTCATCATAGGAGCACCTATATTTTATTCATTATAATCAATTTAAAATTGATTATGGCTCATTACTTGCCAGATATAAACAAGCTAACTAAAGCATTATGCATAATGCACTTGCAAACAAACATTATTACTTTTTTGTTAAAAAATGCCCAAAACTTTGAGGTACTGTATTACGATTCAAACATCTATAATCATAAAGCGAGTCCCTACTTGGACTACACTGTAATTCTAATTCCCATATTACAGAATGGACAGAGACTCTAGAGAAAATACAGAGATAGTGATGATGCCATTACCCATTATTGGCTACCTTTTCTATGAAGACATTAAAATGTCTCAATATGATCAAGTTTTTAAGTAGATTAGGGACATAAACAAAGGGGGGGGGGGATATAAGCAGGGTTCTTAACCTGTTGGAACAGATCAGATCCTACAACAATGGATACAAACTGTGGAAAATTTGTTTTATAAGGGATACAGGGAAGTGTTGGTTTGGAAAGTGTTGAGCGTGAGCAAAATGGGCTGCCAGCTAGTACTGTTGAAATAAGCAGTTGAACAGGTTTAAAAAATAGATTGTATAGGTACTGTACATATGGGTGAGTGTGTGTGGATTTAAATGGGACCTGCCTAGTATGGGCTAACAGGTCTGCTGTAGTGCTCCATTATTCTTATGTTCCTTATTGTACTAAATGAATTAATTCATCAATGGAAATGACTTGATTTATATTAACGAATGAAGCATGAAATTTCACAGTCTTGGCTCGTCTGTGCTTAAAATAGTGATAGGTTGCTTGAATGATCCTACTTGAATAGCTTACCTGCAACTGACAGTTCCAGTAGGGATGTTAATAAAGATTTCTGTTCTGTGATAAGGTGAGAAAGTTGGTACATCTCACTTTCAAGGTCTGAGTGCAAAAATATAAAAAAGGACTCAGTATCACATTAGTAATATAGCTTTCTTGTTACATTTTATAACACTCAATTCAACACCTTATTTTAGAAATATAGCTGTTTTGTGCATTATGAATGTATCTTAACTATACTGTACTTTTATTTCAATGATACATAATTACTTCATATATTTTTAGTGCAAAAATACAAACAATAAAGTAACCAGCTGAAATGGAAAATTGTTCTTGTACAATAAAGATGGAATCAAAATATTAAATCATTTGAAGTTATTTGCAAGGCTGGTGCTTACAGAGAGAATTTGGTGGTTAACCAATATCAATACAATGAGTAACTAACAATTAGATACATTTCTAGGAGAGTCCCTTAGGTGGCTCCCAGAAGCTATCTTGCTGAGATTGCTCCATACTCAAAGGTCACATCAGTCACAGAAGTTCTGTTTGGCCTACAGGGAGGCAGGGAGCAAATGACAGTTTGCCATCATACTGGGAAAGCATCCAGAAAGTCAGCGAAGCTCCTACAGAATATGGGAGGGTTTATAGAATACGAAGCCTTAAGACAGCTTAACTCTGCAAGTTATTCACACAGAACAGGGGATTCACTGAAATAACTTGAAACTCATTAGTACCAAATACCAACACCAGCTGGCCCGAGTTGGTATCTGGGGTTGAGAGCCTCGCCTTAGGCAATTCACAGGGTCTTTGACTACTCTGATTGGACCCCTTAGCTGGAGACATTTTTCTGGTGTGCACTGGGATTCATGTACAGATCAGAATAGCAAAGTTACTGGTACAGTGAAAGACCTGCCTAAAAAGAACACTAGAACAAATGTAGCTACAGGTACAT
>NC_091176.1:570000-580000 GCF_040958095.1 Procambarus clarkii
AAATGATAAAGCTACCCATTTCATTATGTATGAGGTAATTTTTTTTTATTGGAGTTAAAATTAACGTAGATATATGACCGAACCTAACCAACCCTACCTAACCTAACCTAACCTATCTTTATAGGTTAGGTTAGGTTAGGTAGCCAAAAACGGTAGGTTAGGTTAGGTAGGTTAGGTAGTCGAAAAAACATTAATTCATTAAAACTAGGCTTATTAGGCAAATCTGGCCTTGCATAGTAGGCTGAGAAGTGAGTTCTGGCTACTAGGTACGACATATATATATATATACACACACACACACACACACACAAACAAACAAGAAGGTACATTGGGTTTGTGAGGATACATAGCATGGTTACATACCACCAAAACCTTCTTCTTAAATTACATCATTATGGAGTCAGAGGACACTCCCTGCAATACCTCAAATCCTACCTTACTGACAGGCTCCAGTATGTTTCTGTGAATAATTCAATTTCTCCCACCCTACCCATCAACATTGGTGTTCCTCAGGGCAGCATTCTTGGCCCTCTCCTCTTTCTCATCTACATTAATGACCTTCCAAATGCCTCCCAACACCTCAAACCAATTCTATTTGCTGACGACACAACCTTCATTTACTCCAGTCCTGACCCCCTTGCTCTATATGCCACAGTAAATATTGAACTAAATAAAGTCCATCTTTGGCTAACTGCCAACAAACTCACCCTTAACATTGACAAAACTTTCTATATTCTGTTTGGCAATAAATCCTCTAATCAAATAAATCTCAAAATAAACAATACCCAAATTTGTAACAAATTAGATGGCAAATTCCTTGGCATTCTCATTGACCACAAGCTGAATTTCCAAGGACACATTCTAAATATATCAAAAAAAGTTTCAAAAACTGTTGGCATTCTTTCTAAGATCAGATATTATGTACCCCGCTCTGCCCTGGTGACTCTCTATTACTCCCTCATCTATCCATATCTCAACTATGGTATTTGTGCTTGGGGTTCTACTACCCAAAATCATTTACATCCTCTAATTACTCAACACAAAGCTGCTATTAGGACAATATCCAACTCTGGCCCCAGACATCACTCGGTACCCCTACTCAAATCTCTGAATATGTTAGATATTAAGTCACTGCACATTCTCTCATGTGTATTATACATATATAAAACGCTGAACTGTAATGCCAATCCTGACCTCAAAAGCTTCATAGAAGGTTGTAACAGAACTCATGAGCACCACACCAGAAATAAATACAGTTTTGATATTCCTAGAGTACGACTTAATCAAATTAGAAATGCTCTACAAATCAAGGGACCCAGAATGTGGAATGACCTTCCCAACCATGTTAAAGACTGTACCTCTCTCAACCAGTTTAAGTTAAAAACGAAGCTATACCTAATAAATTCCCTGTAACCTACCTTACCCCTCTATTGTCAACCAATGTCTATTTTTTTTTTTAAAGGGCACTGTTTGTCGACAGAATTGTATTTGTGCTGCTTTTTCAGCCATGTTCCCCCCTTTTTTATCTCTTTTTTTTTTATTTGTTCTCAACTCATTTTATTCTTTATGCTCAATTAGTATTAAGCTTTAGTCATTTAAGTTTTTCATGCCCGAAACGCTTTGCGTAATATTGTAGTGGCTTTAGGCATTGTATGTACTAGCCCTATCTATAAATCCATCACTCTTTGTAAAATCTCTTGTATGTATGTACCTTACCTAAATAAACATTTGATTTGATTTGATTTGATTTGATGGTGTTTACATTCTTGTAAAGCCACTAGGAGTCCGTCTAACTACGGCAAGCTACCACAAGCTACACAAGCTTCACAAAGCTTCCTGGCAATACGTTAGTAATGATAAATATGATATGTTAGGTTAGGCTGACCTAACTTAACCAAACCAAACGTAACCTAACCTAACCGACGCTTGGATCGTCGACTTAATTTGGAGTCACCAGCTCTCTATTTTCGTCTAATTTCTTTATAAAAAGATACTTTTTCAGATTAAAATTATGTTTTTTCGTGTTGTACATTCAGCACCAACATTATAATGAGTAAATATATCATATTTATTCATTACTAACGTATTGCCAGGAAGCTTTGTGAAGCTTGTGTAGCTTGTGGTAATTAGACGGATCGGCCACTAGTACACGCAGGATTTAAAAATTCTTTCGAGACTAGGTTATATGCCTAAGAGGGTACAGTTATTATACAGGCATCACAACAAAGTCTGCTTTCTAACTGTAGCTTTTCTTTTTATATTGTTGGATTGGGTTGGGTTGGAATGGAATGTGTCCCTGAATGATTAACCATCCTGTGTGATGGGGATTTTTTTTTGTACCAAGTAGCTAGTTCTTGACGCACTTCGCCTCGTCATATAGTTTAGGGTAGCTGCATAAATTCAAATATACCCAACTGTGTTAATAAAAAAAAATAAATAACTTGTGACTTTTATCTCGCCCAACCCAGGGGGCGGAAACCCAACATCCTGCCCTCATATACTTCACCACTTCCTACCATGCATGGTCCTTTCCACAATTATTCCTGCAAAATATAATTAATACAAACGATGCGTTTTACTCACATCTTTCAGCATTAAAGTCCTCAGCTGTCAGTTTTTTCACTAACAAGTCCGTCATGTTTAGTGGTTCAGTGTTTACTGTGACGTCAGGGCTGGCAAGAGCCACACTGCTGCGCTAAGTTGGAGGCTCGTCACCAGCCCATGTTGGGCTGGGGCCAGATTCACGAAGCAGTTACGCAAGCACTTACGAACCTCTACATCTTTTCTCAATCTTTGGCGGCTTTGTTTACAATTATTAAAGAGTTAATGAGCTCGGAAGCACCAGGAGGCTGTTTATAACAATAACAACAGTTGATTGGGAAGTTTACATGCTTGTAAACTGCTTAATAAATGTAACCAAAGCCGTCAAAGATTGAAGAATGATGTACAGGTTCGTAAGTGCTTGCGTAACTGCTTTGTGAATCTGGCCCCTGGATCACATCCTACACAAGTAAGTAATTATCAAAAGAAGGCACCAAACTGGGAAGGCTATGTAGCACCATCAAATGTGCGGAATAATCAGAGGGCGCTAAATATCACCAAGGATGCCAATACGAGAACAAAAATGCATAAGGCGAACGATATCAAAAGTATCCGAGTCACCAAGAATTCTATTGAGGGACAGCTGACCGCAAGGGGCGGTTGGAAAGCAAGACATACGCTCGTCCTGGAAGTCAGGACATTCAAGAAGGACATGCACGACCGTAAGAGGGACAATGCAATTAGGACAATAAGGAGCAGGGCGGCGCTCCAAGTGACCATGGGTTAAGCGAGTATGGCCAATATGCAACCTCGCCAGAGCTGTTTCCCATCGCCGGTTACTGTGGTAGGAGGACGGCGACGAGGAAACACAAAATTTAAGAAAACGTAGTTTGTTACCAGTGACAACACCCTACACAAGACGACTCGCCAACGGATTTTCAACCCTACCTAACCCATCGGGATAGGCAAGGCACATATTAAACTTTTTATACCGAGAAGTGTGTGCCTCTCTGTGTATATATACACAGAGTTTACTCTTGGACTGTGTTGAGGACTAGAGTATACTTTTTGTTTGTCATAATAAGCTCCACTGTGGTGCAGGCCTTTATCACCCTCATGTGAGGATGATAGACCTCAAGCCAATCAAACAGAACAAATAAATTCATGTCTAAGCCGCCAGGTAATATATCTAGACATTTAAAAGTCTTCATTCTCGACTCACAATCAAGAATTCTGGGTTCGAATCCTGACGGGACAGAAATGGTTAGGCTTATTTATCACCTAATGCCCTTGTTAGTCTAGTCAGCTTGTAGTGGGGGTTACTATAGGGGAATGTTTGGACAAAGCTGGAGACCAGACGCTTGAGCTAGCCCCACCCAAATTTGTAAGGGTGGGGCTAGGGTATGGGACGGACATATAGGCCAGACGAGGCAGGCATAAGTTAAATGCTTTAAGAAGGATTAGCATTTATACACAGGTGATTTTAATGACGTCAAGTGTGAAGTATGTCATGTGATTCCCCTAGAGTTTATATTGTTCATATTTTTTCTGAAACCCATACGTAAAAAACAATAAAAATGTTTATTCAGATGAAAGTATATACATAGTAGATGAGTTACAAACAATGTTAGAGTTATTGATAGAGCTAATGCATACAGTACCTAGTCATTAATACGCACAGCGTTTCGGGAAAGGTGTGGGAAAGAAAAACCACAGGCTAAATCTTAATACTAATTGAGATTAAAGTATAATTTTTATTGAAAACGGAAAAAAGGGGGGAGGGGGAACATGGCAGAAATCAGCAATTATATAACTTGGTCAACAAAGTATTTTTTTTAAATATCAAGACATGGGTTGACATTTAGGGAGTAAGGTAGGTTACATGAAGTATTAAGTTTTTCTCAAACTGGTTGAGAGAGGTACAGCCTTTGAGATGATTGGGAAGGTCATTCCATATTCTGAGTCCCTTGATTTGTAGAGCATTTCTAGTTTGGTTAAATCGCACTCTTGTAATATCAAATAGGTATTTGTTTCTGGTGTGGTGCCCATGGGTTCTGTTACAACCTTCTAGGAAGCTTTTAAGTTCAGGATGTCATTACAGTTCAGTTTCAAGTTGTTCCAGTGCTTCTTAATTAATATTTTTTAGGGAGAAGGGGGAAAAAGGGGAGGGACTAAAGGGATAGGGACAAGGGGATCAAGGGAAAAACAGGGGTGGACGTTCGGAGGGACCAAGGGGTTGGGACGAGGGGGTTCAAATAGGAGATGGGGTGAAGAGTGGGGAAGAGGGAGAGAAAGGGTGGAAAGAGGGAAGAAAGCTAACTGGGTACCCTTTCTATATATAAATGGAAAGTTGTCTATCTGAGCAAATTACAGCCCCGCTCCTGTGCCAGGTAAGTCCACTACGGGCTCACCATAGCCCGTGCTACTTTGAACGTTTTGTTCCCAGTAGCCGAATCTTAAAACAACAAAAAAGTCTGAGGCTGGAGGACAGGGAAGGGAGAAGAGAATGTAGAAGGAGGATGGGGAGAAGAGATGTAGAGGGACGTGAGGGAGGTGGGGGAGGTGAAACGGAAGAGGGGGAAAGGAGAGGAGGGATGTAAGGAGAGGGGGAAAAGAAAAGGTGTTGAATGGGGGCTGGGGACAAAAACAATCCAAGGCACTACCGGACAGAGCCTAGTCAGAGTAGGCCTAAGTTAAATGCTGCAAAAAATATTAACCTTTAAAGAGACCCCATGCTATTTTCATGCAGTCAAATGTGAAATATTTGGTGCGATTTCCCTAAAGGTTTTAGTGATCATAATATATTTTCTGAGAGACCTATATACAGTTGTTTTTGTGCTTCTTAAAAAGGAGGGTAGGGAGAGAGGGAGGGGTAGGGAGAAGGGGGAGATGAGAAGGGGATAAATGGGGGAGAAGAGGAGAGAGGGTGAGGAAGGGACAGGAAGGGGGATAGGGACTTGAGGGCTGGAAAGGGAAGTGGGATTAAAATTGAAACGTTTAATTACCCACAATAGAACTTTTGAGAATTTGGAGCGACTATATTACTCTATTTATATACAGGAAGGTACATAGAGTTGTGAGAGTACATACCATTGGTATTCTTACATTCTTGCAAAACCACTAACAATCAGAGTTTCGGGCAGTTTCTTAATCTAACAGATAAAAGTCAGAATAATTAAAAGGTATAGTGTAGCAGAATTTGATTTCAACATAATAACTTCAATACAAATTTATTGTATTGATTATACTGCTGATGTTGCATGTCTTAAGTACTTTAAATCTTTTAGCTTAGACCTAGTAATATTTTAAGAGATAGAGGTAGAGAAACAGGTGTGGATGGGGAAGCGGTGTGAATAGGAGGGGGTAGAGGGGGGGAGGGTGAGGACGAAGGTAGTTTGGGAAGAAACTTACATTTTGCGAAGAGTGGGAGAGGTGAGGAAACTGGGGAGATGGGAGAGGTTGGAAGCGAGCCGGTCGGCCGAGCGGACAGCACGCTGGATTTGTGATCCTGTTGTCCTGGGTTCGATCCCAGCCGCCGGCGAGAAACAATGGGCAGAGTTTCTTTCACCCTATGCCCCTGTTATCTAGCAGTAAAATAGGTACCTGGGTGTTAGTCAGCTGTCACGGGCTGCTTCCTGGGGGTGGAGGCCTGGTCGAGGACCGGGCCGCGGGGACACTAGAAAGCCCCGAAATCATCTCAAGATAACCTCAAGAATATGGGCGAAGCCGGGTGGAAGAGAAGGAAGGGGGGAAAGGGGGAGAGAGTTGGAAGGGAGAGATATGGGAGAACGGGGGGGGGAGCAAAGTGGGGTGACCAGGGGGGATGGGGACGAGGGGGGGTCAAAAGGAAGATGGATACTTTATCTGTAGATGGACAGATAAATATGAGTAGATGAATGGATAGAAAGATGGATGGATATAGATGCATAGAGGGAATAACATGAGTAGATGGATGGATCTACATATGATCAGATGCATGGAGAAAGATAGATGAATAGAAATGACAACAGCGTGATACATCAAATGAAGAAATCCTCAAGGGCCATGATGTGGGTTCGAACCTACGACATGATCCTAGACGCAACTTAGTCGACCGCACCACGACATGAAAATGAATTGTAACCTGGAGTGCTACTGCTCTCAAGGCTCCCGAAGCCTTGAGAGCAGTAGCACTCCAGGTTACACCTCCAGGTTTTACACAATTTCCACCCCCCCCCCTCCACCTGCACCCGGGCTCTGTCAACTAAATGCTCTTCCTCTTCGCCCTTCATTATACACTGAAATCACAATAGCGTGGTGCATCAAATGGTGCATTTGACCAAGGCGCGTATGGGATCATCCCGGACGTAGGTTCGAACTCTCATCACCGCCTTTGTGGATTTGTTCATTTAAGAAAATGTCTTTCCAAAGTTGGAGGCAAGATGTTTGGGGTGATTTAGTGTCACGTAAATTTGCAGACGAGGAATAGTCTGAGGTACAGAACGGACATTGGCCTAAGTTAAATACTTAAAGAAATATTAGCAATTATAGAGCTCCATACAATTGTCATAGTCCAGTGTGAAATCTATGGTGCGATTCCCCTAGTTTTAATGTGATAATATATTTTCTATGACCCATACAGCAGTTTCAGTGCTTAATAAATTTTCTGAGGAGGGGGAACCAGGAAGGGAAGAAGGAAGTAGGGGGGGAGGAGGACGAGGGGAAGAGATGGTGAGATAAGATAGGATGAAGAGTGGGGAAGAAGAGTAAAGGAAGGAAAGAGTAAGAGACCCGGATGTAGCTGGATACCCACTTCGAAATATATTAAAAATTAATGGATGCGTCTGCCAGTTTATTTATATACAAGAAGGTACATTAGGTTTGTGAGTACATAACATTGCTGTTCTTACATTCTTGAAAAACCACTAACACGCATAACGTTTCAGGGAGGAGGTAGAATACGGAGAGAAATGTTCAACATAGCATTTGATGAATTTGCTATTAGTTCATTTCCCCATCTCAGCATGGTTAGTCATACGTAGAGTCTGGTGAAAACACGAGACGAGTCTAGTCTATTAGCTTGCACTAGCAAACTCTGGGTAGAACACAAGAATATCTTCTAATATTCGAAAGTTTATGAATTAGTTCTATCTGAAAATCTCCATTTTGCCTGAAGTCATTGATAACAGGGCAATCACAGATATAGTGTATGTCCTAGCTCTTGTTCACATAGTTTACAGTTGGAATTCTCACCTTTGGGAGATTCATTACCTGCAGCCACCTGCTAGATATTTATATCCCAGCCTAATTCTGGCAATTACAATGTCACACTGTAGTGCATATTGTGCTTTCCCTACATACAGTTCTGTTATAAACTATGGCATAACGCTTCATACTCGTGCTTTCTGGCCTTTGTCAGTGATTAGGGGCGAAGTCACAGCACCCGTGAATTGAATGGAGGAGTACAACCGGCTCTTGTTGGTGGAGGGTGAGGGCATTACCGAAATTAACCGGTCATCCCTCATGCGGATGCTGGAGATGGGATATCACCTTCCTCCCATTACGCAATTAGGAAAGGGAGCATCACCGGCTCTACTTCTGACGGATGGTGGACAAGGGGTGCTCCAGCGGCCCTGCCTCAGGCCGGTTTTGTGAAGGTTGTGTTGGAAGTGTGGCCACGGGAGGAGAGGAAGCAGGTGGAGGAGTGGTCTGGGCACACTCGTTGCGGTAGTGTCCATTGACTGGGGACTTGGGGAAAGTGGTAACCATAGGCACATATGGCGGCTTCACTCGGTCCTTGAATAACCATGGCGAGGCAACAAACCCTAAAAACAGATACAAGGTAATTTAAAGTATAACCTGGTTAAGTGCATGTACACCCAATACATAATTTAATAAAAAATAACTGTCGGGGGGAACAGAAAACCTAGGTTATATATATATATATATATATATATATATATATATATATATATATATATATATATATATATATATATATATATATATATATATATATATATATATATATATATATATATATATATATATATATATATATATATATATATATATATATATATATATATAAATATAATAAATATAATATAATTTATTACACACACGTACGTTAGGCATATATCGAGCCCCCCCCCCCCTCCCAGGTCGAATTACTGACCTCTCCCAGGATGCAACCCCACAACAAGCCGACTAACTCCTGAGTACCTACCTACTGCTAGGTGAACAAGGTCATTAGGTTTCGAACCTATGCGCTGGGTATTCCCAGATGCACGCTCTTGACTACTACGCCACAACATGGTAAAAAAAGAATTGCAACCTATAGGTACTACTGCAGCCCCGAGGCTTCCATTGAAGCCGAACAAGCGTTTCACACAATTCCCCCATGCATTCTGCTCTGTCGTCCAGTAATTCTACCTCTGACGCACCTCTGAGTAAATTGTGTAACTAACTTCACAAGACTGTTACTTGCTAACATATATGAACTATGGCGTTTATTTCCCGAGCCAATTATGTTCCTCTGTAACCGTTTCTACCACCGCCCATCCCAGCAAACATTTTCATGTTTTTAAAACATCCTAAAAACGACATTTCATTGTTTTCAGCACGTTTATAATTACGTTTAGAAAATGTTTTTTGAGAACTTTTATATACAACCTTAGAACGTAAATAATTAACATTTCTAAAAACTTTTTTATAATCTTTTAATTACCTACATTAAAACGTTTAGGGTAAATTAGGGTATAATAATTTTGTAATTCATATCTGAAATAGAAAGGGAGAGAAAGAAAGAAGACATATCTGAGAAAGAAATGGACATCCTATATATGTATGTGTAAATTACAAATAAATAGGGTACAAAAAGAGAATTAAAATATTATATTTATTTAATTAAGAATGAGTAATACAACAAAATATATGTAATAGCTCGAAATATATAGACTATATCTATAACAGAATATAAAAGTAAAAATTTAAAAATCTATAAAAATCTATATATGCAATATGTGAACACAATAGATTTTGTGATCAAGCAGCCTGTGATTCATGTCATGCTGAGATCAGTCTGACGTTACAAGCAGTTATTGTTACTTAAAACTAAAACAAGTAAAATTTTCCGAGTATACATATAACACTATAGTTTTTCTATGACTAATAATAAAAATCTATTAATCAAAAGTTTAGGACTAATTAACTAAAAATAAAAATCTACAAGTGAATGTAAACAGTCAAGTATAATATTCATGTAGAAAGAGAAAGAAAAAGAGAGAGAGAAGGAAAGAAAGAGAAAGAAAGAAAGGGAGAAAGAGAGAGAGAAAGAAAAGAAAAAAGTCATGTATAATATTCATATTAGCACCATGCAATATAACTTAGATTAAGTAAAAATCTCAGACATTTTTAAATCAAATGAAATATGAGAGCCAGAGAGAGAGAGCGAGAGCCAGAGAGAGAGAGAGAGAGA